>NC_088418.1:17697366-17997366 GCF_034236695.1 Oncorhynchus nerka
GGAAAAGGATACAAGGTAGTGGTCGGAGACTTGGAGGGGAGTTGCAACGAGGTTAGTGGAAGAACAGCATCTAGTAAAGATGAGGTCGAGCGTATTTCCTGCCTTGTGAGTAGGGGGGGAAGGTGAGAGGGTGAGGTCAAAAGAGGAGAGGAGTGGAAAGAAGGAGGCAGAGAGGAATGAGTCAAAGGTAGGCGTGGGGAGGTTAAAGTCGCCCAGAACTGTGAGAGGTGAGTCGTCCTCAGGAAAGGAGCTTATCAAGGCATCAAGCTCATTGATGAACTCTCCGAGGGAACCTGGAGGGCGATAAATGATAAGGATGTTAAGCTTGAAAGGGCTGGTAACTGTGACAGCATGGAAATAACCACAACATAATCCAAGTTTCTTTGACTTCTTCGTTCTTTCTCTTGCTCTCAACAGTAGAACAAACATGGCCAAACAACTCAATTTCACTAGGCCTTTCAGATCAACTGTAGCACATGTGCTTCATATTGTGCAGATACTTGAACTTTGTTGAGACCGTCATCATGCTGGTAGAATGTCAGTTATCACATCCTAGTTCTGTTGTGTCTCTCCAAACGCTATTTGGGTTTCATGCTTAATTATTGGCTTCAGATGAACAGCAATGGACGCCTTTACCACATTTTTTTCCTCAACGACACTCCAGTCTTTTGTCTTTCTCCAACCTTGACTACGTCCAGAAGTTAGAGAAATTGTCACCTCTCAGAAAAAACACACAGCTGTCCAAAACCTCACTCGTGAGGATGGCAGCAGAAAATTCTGCTCTTAAAAAGGCGTGGGTAGCTGGAATGTGAGGCCTCCGTGGGGGAGGACCAGTCCAGAGAAGATTATGGTTGAGAATTGGGTCTTGATTCTGGGTCAATTTAGCTAGCAGTCAAGGCCTAGTGGCCAGCCAACTTCTCACACCCACACAGCAGACACACAGTAAATCAAAGTGTCAGAGTATGCAGCCTCTTTTCAAGGCTCAATGTCACATTCTGAGAGGGTAGAAAATTATGTTGGCCAATGGAAGAAAGACAAGCAATCCATTCATTCGTTTGGAAATTGCATCAATTCTTAATACAATTGAATTCATTTGACTGCCTGTCTGTGCCCTTTGATTAAAAGCTTTGATATTCCACAGATGACAAGTCCCTCGTGATCGAAGCATGTGTTCGTTTTCAGTTTAATCTTTCTCTAACAAAAGTCAGTGTGTTGTTGCTCCACGTGAAAAGCACCGACTTTACAGCAACTTTGTGTGACAATATAATTATGACAGGGAGTAAGGTAATTACTCCGAAAGTTGTTAAAATAATTTATATCCTCTGGAAACTCCTCTGATCCATGAATCACACTAAACTGGTTGGATGAAGAAAAACATGAATCCTCAAAGCAAAGGAGAGCTGGGACTGCAACAGACTTAACACCCTCACTGGCAATGAGCGTTGGGCCCCGTTCAAAATATGCAACACACTACTAAGGTAACGCTGATATCTCTTGTGGAGTTTGGAAGTCAACCGTCTCAGTCCACACATCAACAGATCAAAGTTCCTTTGTTTTTGGCTGAGCTGCAATCATGGCAAAACAAACAAAGAGGTTTCGGAGGACCAATCACAGCTGGGTGCAATTCAAGGGAGGAAATCAGATCATGGAAAAGACAGTAGACCCAAACCTATTCAATACTGTACTTTTTATATAATTAGTGGACTTTGGTCCTTACCTCTACAGTTATCAGGTCTTGGCACACAAAAGGTTTCTGTTGAGAAGGGTGTGATGAAAATATTGTAGATCAAACATCTTCAGAGCCAGACTTCTCCCTCTCCTGTGGTATTCAGGGTTGAGCGCACTGCTGGAAAACACAAACACATAATGACACTGACTTGAGGCCTGAGGGATTGGGTAGTCAGGACAAGACGGCAACCAACCAGAGCAGCCGTAGGACTTATATGGCGGCATTTACCTCCATAAAGTGATTTTGTCCATTGTTTTCAACAGTGTCACCTTTGTGACAGATAGCGTTAAAGACAACGGCCCTAAAGTCGATAATGACTCTATTATCCCTCGCAGGTTAACATTTATCATAGGTCCTGCCATGGAGGCAGAACTGAGCAGTTGAATGGCATAACTAATTGACTATTTCTTTTTTAAATTTTTATCATGAAAACAAACATTTGCTTTTTGGTCTTAATTTAAGGTTTGGCATTAGGGTTAGCAGTGTGGTTAGGGATATGACTGTAGCTGTGCCCGCTAGTGACCACTCTGAAGAGCTGCCCCCAGTACATGAGTCATCTCAATAAATGTCAAGCTGCTTTTCCTTTATCACTAACAATGTAAACGTGGAGAAAAAAAGAACATTTAACACTTCATGATTGAATTGAAATACTCTGAATGATGAGGATAACTGATGATGGGAGTGCATCATCTTTATCAACGGAAGCCTAATTATTTTGGTCGGGTGGAAGCAAGAACAACTTTAGTAATCCAGCGTGCTTATTAGTCTCCTTCCGCTGCCACCTATACCACCAAAACCATAAAGACCAAAATAACTTTCAAATGTGCAGGCTGAATGTCTTTGATACTACTAAAACGTTTGCCACTACAACCATATTTGCATCAATCCCAATGTGTTGCATATGTCAACAAAATTCTGCCAACCTTTAGCATCAAAACCTTAAAAGCTACCGACACCAAAACAACTTTCAAATGCCCAGCAATAAGCAGGACACAGCGTTTTGAAAATGTCCGATAGCATACCCCTATAAAGAACAAAAATGCCTCTCTGGCAAACTTAGAATAAGGAATCATGTCAGCTCTGGTGTGGCATTTCTATCTGCAACACTTGGCTACTGAACACAGCACTGGTCAGGTTAATAAAAAATACTTTTTACACTACAACCATATTTGCATAAATGCCAATGCATTTCAATGGCCATAGGTTAACATGGCAAAACTTTGGACCGTAACCAGCCTTCAACTGTTTACACTAGAAACGCCATACAAACTTGAAAACGTGCAAACCTGTCTGGAATAGGTTTGTGTACAGCTTTTTTTTTTTTTATACAATGATTATTTATTCAACTATAACCATGTTAAGATTAGCATAAATGTTCAATAGGCTACAAAGGAAAGTATTTGAATACCAACTTGTACTAGTGTTTGCCAAATTTCATGACTATCACAGCACTATCTGTAGTCTGAGTGAATCTATGCAGAGGTCATTTGGATGACTCATCAAAACAATGTGTGCTTCATTTGATCAAAAACGATGTGTCATAGAAGACTTAAACAATGGACAGATATTCTTTAATTCCATAAGAGATTTCTTCCCCGTTTTAACCAATCAGCATCCAGGATTAGACCCACCCGTTGTACAATGTTTCATTTTACCCATCTACCAGGTGCAGAGATCCCTGCAGCTAACCTCAGGATTATGATGGTGTTTTTGTTGGTTGGTTGGACACAATGTTGAGAAATGGTTGAAGTATCTGTGTTGTGAAATTTAACCACAGGTGCCACACCTCCCAAGTCAACAAACCAGAAACTCTCAAAACACTGCCAGAAAGACTGACAAATCAAATGTCTCACACTGAGGCTGACAGAAGTCTTATTTAAGATACTCTTTGAATACGTAGGTTTTCAGGTATTTTCGAAAGATGGGCAGGGACTCTGCCGACCCGGCATTAGGCTGGTTCCACCATTGGGGTGTCAGGACAGAGAATAGCTTTGACTGGGATATGGGAGGCCAAGAGGTGTTAGATCCACCTTATAGTGCACCACTGACATTTAAAGGACATTTCTGAATGAGCCGACATGTGCATACCCTAGCCGAAAAGGGGAGATCGGATTGAATCCTGGCCTGAATCTTGTTCATTGTAATGTGGGAAATGTACGGCCCCAAAATCTATAGTCTGCTGATATAGGCTCATGGCACAACACAAGTTATGATTGTGTGATGATAGAGGACACATGATATACACTGTGTACAAAACATTAAAAAACACCTGCTCTCTCCAAGACAGACTGACCAGGTGAAAGCTATGATCCCTAATTGACATCACTTGTTAAATCCACTACAATCACTGTAGATCGGGGTAGGCAACCCTGGTCCTGGAGAGCCACTGGCACTTCATGTTTTTGATTTAACCGACCTGGAAGACCAGGTGTGTTGAGTTTAGGCAATCACTGAACTGATCAATTAGCTCAGTTGGCCAGGTGTGGTGCCTAATTGGAATTAAATCCTGCAGTACTTGCGGCACTCCAGGAACAGGGTTTCCTACCGCAGGAGTAGATGAAGGGGAGGAGACAGGTTAAATAAGGGTTTTAAAGCCTTGAGACATGGATTGTATACGCATGCCATGCAGAGGGTGAAAAGGCAAGACAAAATATTTAAGTGACTTTAAAAACGGGGTATGGTAGTAGGTGCCAGGCGCACGTGGGTTTGTGTCAAGAACTGGAACACTGCTGGGTTTTTTCCATGCTCAACAGTTTGCTGTGTGTATCAGGAATGGTCCACCACCCAAAGGACATCCCTCCAACTTGACAACTGTGGGAAGCATTGGATTCAACATGGGCCAGTATCCCTGTGGAACACTTGACACCATGCCATGATGAATTCACGCTGTTCTGAGGGTAAATGGGTGCAACTCAATATTAGGAAGATGTTCAGGTGACCTTTTCTGAATGAGCTTAGAATACTTAACCACTTGCTACTAACCCCCCTCCCAGTTTTTAATATGATATCTGAATGACTAACAAAATCATGGTAATTCAACCATGATAACTACAAGTTTAGATAGCTGGCAGCTAGACTAACTTACCAATCTAAAAAAACAAAAAAGCTGAGTAAATATCAGTGACTAACATAAGAGAAACTGATGCACAACCAAATTTCAAAATTACCCCTTGTGTTCTTCCTCGCAACAGTAAGTTGAGACCCCGACTGAGTTCCTTCCGAGGGCGGTCTGCAGGCAGCCAGTTGCCCATCCCTGAACTAGAGTGATGAAACTCACACAGTTCATACTAGAGGTCGACTGATTTAATTAGGGCCGATTTCAAGTTGTCATAACAATCGGTAATCTGCATTTTTGGATGCCGATCACATCGCAATCCACGAGGAGACTGCGTGGCAGGCTGACTACCTGTTACGTGAGTGCAGCAAGGAGCCAAGGTAAGTTGCTAGCTAGCATTAAACAATCTTAACATAATCACTAGTTAACTACACATGGTTGATGATATTACTATTTTAACTGGCTTGTCCTGCGTTGCATATAATCAATGCGGTGCCTGTTAATTTATCATTGAATCACCGCCTACTTCGCCAAACGGTTGATTTAACAAAAGTGCATTCGTGAAAAAAGTCACAATCGTCACCAATGTACCAAACATCAATGCCTTTCTTAAAATCAAGACAAGTATATATTTTTAAACCTACATATTTAGTTAAAAGAAATTAATGTTAGCAAGCAATATTAAGTAGGGAAATTGTGTCACTTCTCTTGCGTTCCAGTGCAAGCAGTCAGGGTATATGCAGCAGTTTGGGCCTCCTGGCTCGTTGCAAACTGTTTCAAGACCATTTCTTCCTAACAAAGACCATAATTAATTTGCCAAAACTTTACATAATTATGACATAACATTGAAGGCTGTGCAATGTAACAGCAATATTTAGACTTAGGGTTGCCACCCGTTCGATGAAATACGCTTCCATATTTCACTGAAATAAATTTTGTTTTTTTAAATGATAGGTCATTAATATGGTCAAATCTGGAAACTAAGGCTCGTATTTCTGTGTGTTTTACTATATAATTAAGTCTATGATTTGATAGAGCAGTCTGAGCGGTGGTAGGCAGCTGCAGGCTCATAAGCATTCAATCAAACAGCACTTTCCTGCATTTGCCAGCAGCTCTTCGCAATGCTTGAAGCACAGCCCTGTTTATGACTTAAAGCCTATCACCTCCCGAGATTAGGCTGGCAATACTATAGTGCCTATAAGAACATTCAAGAGTCAAAGGTATATGAAATACAAATGGTGTAGAGAAATAGTCCAATTCCTATAAGCTAAAACTTCTTAACTGGGAATATTGAAGACTCATGTTAAAAGGAACCACCAGCTTTCATATGTTCTCATGTTATGCGCAAGGAACTTAAACTTTTGCTTTTTTTTACATGGCACATATTGCACTTTTACTTCACTGTTTTTGCTTTTTTTTTTTACCAAATTGAACATGTTTCATTATTTATTTGAGACTAAATTGATTTTATTACCTACAGATATTGTTCACATGAACACCAGATGTTCAACTTCACTATTCCAAATGTGGTACTACTTTGCTAATGGGGGTAATGTAAGGGAAAACTAAACCAACCCCTAATGTTGGGCTAATTCACTGGGGATTATTTCTCAACTCATCCAAGTGATGACTCACTGGGAATGTAATTAACCCAAACTCCCATGGGGTGAGAATTAGAGTGCAGCCAACTGAGCAAAAGCAGAAGGAATCCCCCTCATAGGAGGACACAAAAGACAGACATGTCACGTGATAACAATGGATTGACATTCTTTCACCCTTGAAGACGTTGAAATGTCAATCTACGCAACGTTAAATGAAAGTGGAAAATGGACAATGTGTATGTAAACTTTAAAAGCAGTGTGTTTTTCATTGTACAAAACCATTCAATATAATCCTTTGAGGTCCAAAACATTGAAATCCCAAAGAACTGAACCAAACAGAATTATTTTCATGTGAGAGACCTGGGATCACACGGAATTGATTAGAAGACAAGGCAACAGACGCCAGTGGAAACAGAGACCCTGTGTGGAATAACAGAGAGAGGGCTGGTTCAAGAGGGACGCCTACAGATTTGGAGGCTGGAATCCTCAACTGACTAAATGCAGTGGATTTCTCTTTCCGTGCATTCCTCTAACCACCACACCATGGTTTCAACCAACCATTTAACCATACTTGTGCCAATACCCCAAATACATGAAAGTCAACGTCCTCCGAGGCAATTAATCTTGCAGCAGTCATATAACATATCACAAAAAAAATAGCAAAGGATATTTACAAGCAAATAGGCAGGATAAGTGTAGTTTCATAGTGTAAGTGCAATTAGTCTAACATTTTGCAGAATTGCATTCGGAATAAGAAGACTAATTGGTCCTGTTTTTTTAATTTAATTTAGGTAGTCTGCGCCCAGAAGGAAGGAGTTGAAATTCAGGGTGGTGGATGAGTCGACCGCTATTTTATTCGCCTTATGGAGGGCTCTGCCCAGGTAGCGAGATGACTTAACTCACTTGATGAAAATTGTAATGTGACTCAAAGTGAGGATCGCTACACTACCCCCTCCGAACAGGAATACACATCCACATGCTTCGACTACTCAGCCCCATCACATGTCCAGGCTGTGTGTTCTGATGTCCTCACGGATGCCATTCCACTTCTGACACCAATGTAGCGAGCAGGGAAGCGAACCCCGGTCGCTGGTGCCTCAACACCCTACGCATCTCACCAATAGGGTTGATATAGCGAGGATCGCTACAATATGAACAACTGACAGGCAGAAAGCGATGTCAGCCATCTTTGAATCGTCACTGAAACTAATTGAAAAGAAATGTAACTTGATTTGTTAATGTTTTTCTTCCCGATTAAACATTAAAAAAATGTCCAGAAGGAAGAGGAGTGGTCCGAGGACAATCGCATAAAAGCTAAAGGCTAAAAGGTGATACCCTCAGAACATTTTGGAATAGTCCTACCAAAATAATTACACACCCCCTTCCCCTCAAAGCAGTGGCGGTACATAGGATGCACTGTCCTCTGAGTTACCATACCCCACTTTCATTTTACAATGAATGAGAAGACTAGGTCAATTCAAACATGGATAGCATTGGCAGGGACCACCTGTCCTGACCAAATTATTCATTTAGTTGAGCCAGCAATTAAATCCGATAATTGGGCATAGGCTACATAACTCATCTGTGTAGATTGAGGTTCGTCAATATAATTATTAAATGAAATGAAGGGACTTTAATAATCGAGATACAACAGCCCGATAAATCTGTAGTCATAGAGTATGAAAATCGATCAAGTTAAACGCAGGAATTGCTAATAATTTGAAGCTAGTTATGATTAGCAAATTTGGCACGTGCGAGCCAACTTCTTTTCATTTTAGCTACTCTTCCCAGAAAATTTGCGTAACTTACCAAAAATGTAGACAAATGCAGTGGTAACTCAATGTAAAAAATCCGTTATCCTCGAAGGCGATTCTATTCAAAGTACATCCCTCACGAAACTGTGAAAGTTGCTGACTGAGATGTGGAGCTGAACCCAAAACGCCACCCCAGAAGCAATGACTAGGATGTGCTGCTGTTGTTGGTAGTAGCCCAATTGCTGCGGCTGAGGAGGACAATAGCCGCTGGGTAGTTACGATAAGCAGATTCAATGCACGGTCACTACATTGGAATGTCTGAGGCCACAGTGTTTCACCAGCACATTAGTTACGGACAGTGCCCCATAAAAGTTTTTGTTTTGCTGTGCTCAGTCGAGTTGTGGCAACAAAGCGTGTCATTTTCACTCAGGTTCAATTCCATGCTTATTGTCAACAACTTGCATGTTATGATTTGAGTGCTGGTGGAACATGTTGCCTATGTAGGTTAAGTGTTGTTTCATTGTTCCATTAAATGTAACTACTACACTTCCAATGTAAAATGTGCAGTTGTTAGTACCGCCCCCTAATCACTTCAATTGTCATTCCTGTCCTGGGGTGCGCACTTTCGGCGTTGTGGTTGCAATAGTTTTGCGATTTAAAATAGTCAAACCCATATTGATAAGGCCACACACACACACCAAACGGGAGCAAGCATACCCTCAAATACTGTTGAAGAACAGTGGACAACTTTTAGTGGAAATGTGTCATTTATTACAAACCGTGATGCAACGTAGCAAACGTTGAATCGAACTGAACGCACCCGTATGTGTAGAGTCGGGATATTCATACTTCAGTTTCCCCTGTTTTTTTAGCGAAGACGTTTTTCTGAGTTGTGCGGAGTTGTTCTTTTCAGATTCTTATTTTTCTCTTGGATGGCTTTGTCAAATGTGTAGGATTTATATTCCTGTTCGCTGCTCTGCCTGTATGTTTTTGCAGATGCTCCCCACCCTGTGGCTACAAACCTTCTAATCTAGTGTACCCTGCATGCATAACCCATGTGGACGTCCTGGTCTCCAATCTGTGGTTAATAAAGCTGAGTTCATATGAGTTCATCTCAGCCTATATCACACTTCAACTGAGACATGGTTTATCCCAGATTACACTGCTACTCCAGTTGCTCTCTTGTTGTGTTCTCATAGTCCTGGAGCATCTGGTTGTGGAGGTGGTTGCACAGAGCTACTACATTTCTCCTAAATTGAGATTTTCTCTTTTCCCCCTCCTACCTGTCCATCTCATTTCAATTCCATATTGTCACTTGTCCACTCAAGCTTAACATTGTTGTCATCTATTGCCCACCATGTGCCCTTGGTGTTCCTCAACGAGCTTGACACCTTGACAAGCACATTTTCAGACGATGGCTCACCACTCACTGTACTGGGTGACTTAAGCCTCATGACTTAGAATCATTTCTTTCCACCTCTTTCTTTACCCTCTTTTGACCTCTTTCCTTTCCCTGTCCGCTTCCACTCACAAGGCAGGCAATACGCTTGACCTCATCTTTACTAGACTGTTTGCCTATATCTCACTACAACCCCTGTCCAGGTCACTGATCACTACTTTGTTTATTTTTCTCTCCTCCAACCCTACTCGCTCTCCCCCTACCAAGATGGTGATGCGCTGTCGCAATCTTCTGTCATTACTCTCTCCTCTTCTATCCTATCATCTCTTCCTCCTGCCAAATCTTTCCCTCTCCTGACTCTGCTTCTTCGACCCTACTCTCCTCCATTTCCGCCACATTGATTCCCACTGTCCCCTTTCCTCCCGGCCCACTCAACCCTCCACTCTTTGGCTGAGTGACTCACTGCATGCTCACAGAACAGGGCTGACAAATATAGATAAACTCAACTTCTGGAGGACCTATCATCCTTCCACTCCCTCCTCTCGACCTTCTCTTCAGTATCTCCTGCTAAAGCTGCTTTCTATCGCTCAATTCTATGCCTCTGCCTCCAACCCTGGGAAACTATTTTCTTGGCTCTGTCATATACTGTCATTCCTATGTGGATGACGCTCAACTAAATGTCTCATTCCCCCATTCTAATACCCAAGTAGCAACATGCATCGCTGCGTGTGAGACATTCTATTTGTCAGTAAAAGGAGTGTCATCTTTCTGGCAGTGTGTTCAGACCTTCTGGTTTGGTGACTTGTGAGGTGTGTCACCTGTGATTACATTTCACAACATAGGTGGCTTAGTTGGTGCTTGCAACACCAGGGTTATGGGTTTGATTACCCCAGGGGACCAGTATGAAAATGTATGCAGTCCCTACTGTAAGTTGCTCTGGATAATAGTGTTGACTAAAATGTAAATGTAATGTCTTTTTTGAGGAAAAAGGTACTTACTATGACTGATATATGGTTGTCTTGCCATGCACTAACTCTATAAGAGCATCTGCTAAATTACTTAAATGTGGGAGGGGAGGAGGGTACAGTGGTATACGGTGTATTCAGACCCCTTGACTTTTTCCACATTTTGTTACGTTACAGCCTTATTCTAAATTTGATTAACTTATTACTTTTCTTCATCAATCTACACACTCTACCTGCTGCTAGTTTTCAACTGTATTTCTGTTAAACCTGGAACATGTGATATTTAATGATTATTATATTAATAATAAACTATTATTTTATCTCCTTTATTCTCCTCTGATGGGAACTTGTATGCCATTCAGGAGGAATGTGCAGTGCAAGCTCTCCACTCCCAATCAAATTGGAACATGAAATTCTACTGATTTAATTGCAACAAATCTGTGCACTTTAGTTCACCAATAAAACTTGATTCTTTACAATTTACTTTAAAACTGCAACATGAGTCAGATGCACATTCAAGTATTATCATTACACAAAGTACAGGATATTCAGTCAGTTGACTTTAGCTGTGTATGCAATACTTTATGGGGCTTTCGTAATTTATGTCCACAGTTTATTTTGCCACAAGAGGGACAGGAAATATCATGACAGATACCTCTCCACAGAGATCACTTTGCCATTGTGCACCTTGTTTTGTACCAGTCTTTACATTTAAGTGGTATCTGCACATTTACAGTGGAGGCTCCTCCTCAGAGGAAGGGGAGGATTATCCTCCTCAGTGAATTTCATGTATAGTGAAACAAAGTGATCCTTTTTGGGTAAAACAATACTAAATATGTTCACGTCACTAAATAATTGATTAAAACACACTGTTTTGCAATGAAGGTCTACAGTAGCCTCAACAGCACTCTCTGGGGTAGCACCATGGTGTAGCCGGAGGACAGATAGTTTCCGTCCCTCCTCTGGGTACATTGACTTCAGTACAAAACCTAGGAGGCTCATGCCCCCCCCCCCCCTCCATAGACTTCCACAGTAATTATGACAACTTCCAGAAGACATCCTTTAAACTATCAGAAATCTTGCAGCATGAACTGACATGCAGTCCACCCAATCAAAGGATCAGGGAATGAATCTAGAACTGAAAGCATAAGCTACAGCTAGCTAGCAATGCAGTGCATAAAATGTGGTGAGTAGTTGACTCAAAGAGAAAGACAATAGTTGAACAGTTTTGAATAAATTAATTTCTTCAAAATGAAGAAGCAAGAGAGAGAGAGAGAGAGCTAGCAATATATATATTTTTCTTCTCACTTTCACTTACTTAGCAAGCAAATACAGCTAGCTGGTTTAGCCTACTCAAACACCCGGCTGAAATAGAGAGGGATGCTATGTTAGCTAGCTGGCTATGGATGTCAAACACGGGAACTCTTGTCTATGGAGATTACATGGCTGTGTGCTCGATTTGGCATAGGTCGTCAGATCCTCAAAAGGTTTTTCAGCTGCACCATCGAGAGCATCCTGACGGGTTGCATCACTGCCTGGTATGGCAACTGCTCGGCCTCCGCAAGGCACTACAGAGGGTAGTGCGTACATCACCGGGGCCAAGCTTCCTGCCAGGACCTCTATACCAAGCGGTGTCAGAGGAAGGCCTAAAAAATTGTCAAAGTCTCCAGCCACCCTAGTCATAGATTGTTCTCTCTGCTAACGCACGGCAAGCGGTATCAGAGCTCTAAGTCTAGGTCCAAGAGGCTTCCTAAACAGCTTCTACCCCCAACCCATAAAACTCCTGAACAGCTAATCAAATGGCTACCCAGACTATTTGCATTGCCCCCCCCCCCTCTACACTGCTGCTACTCCCTGTTATTATCTATGCATAGTCACTTTAATTACTCTACCTACATGTACATATTACCTCGACACCGGTGACCCCGCACATTGACTCTGTACTGACACCCACTGTATATAGCCCAGCTATTGTTGTTTACTGCTGAGCTTTAATTATTTGTTATTGCTATCTCATACATTTCTTTATAGTATTTTCTTAAAACGGCATTGTTGGTTAAGGGCTTGTAAGTAAGCATTTCACTGTAAGGTCTCACATGTTGTATTCAAATGTGACAAATACAATTTGATATGAGTCCAATGACGGCGAGCTTTACACCACTCCAGCCAACGCTTGGCATTGCGCATCATGATCTTAGGCTTGTGTGTGGCTGCTTGGCCATGGAAACCCATTTCATGAAGCTACTGATGAACAGTAATTGTACTGACATTGCATCCAGAGGCAGTTTGGAACTCGATAGTGAGAGTTGCAACCAAGGACTGATGATTTGCAGTCCCGTTCTGTGAGCTTGTGTGGCTTACCACTTCGTGGCTGAGCCATTGTTGCTCCTAGATGTTTCCACTTCACAATAACAGTACTTGCAGTTGACCGGGGCAGCTCTAGCAGGGCAGAAATTTGATGAACTGACTTGTTGGAAAGGTGGCATCCTATGACAGTGCCACGTTGAAAGTCACTGAGCTCTTCAGTAAGGCCATTCTACAGCCAATGTTTGTCTATTGAAATCGCATGGCTGTGTACTCTATTATGTTTATACTCCTGTCAGCAAAAGGTGTGGCTGACATAGTCGTATCCACTCATTTGAAGGGGTGTCCACATACTTGTGTATATATAGTGTACATCATTGTTCCATCCTCTGTCTGAACACATTGGATGATTTTGAAGTTTGTTCTGCGGTTACACAGAAAATAATATACACTGAGTATACCAAACATGAATTACACCTTCCTAATATGGAGTTGCACTATTAGGGCAGGTGTTCATAATGTTTTGTATATTCAGTGTATATCCGGTGTATATATATATATCATGTTATGAAGCCATCTGTCCCATGTACAGAACGAAACAAAACAACAGTACACAAGCTTTGTTATTCAATGAAGGGTTAAGAGAAAATCAAGGAAAGATCTTGGCAAAGTCTAAAACCTAAACACAGGTTTACATGACAATGGTTCCCCTTAGAGGTAAAAGGCTCTGACTCAGTGTTTTGAGAAAAGCTATAGTGTTCATAATGGATGACTTTGTCTAGCCAGGCTGGAACAAAATCATTGGGTCAGATCTTGTGGTGGATCACAGCAGGGATTGCAGACATGTGACTGTATGAATACATGGAAAACATAAAACTTCCTTAGTTTGAGATATCAAGACAAATATGTGAAATGTATATGCAATTTATTTTATATGACAAATATGACAAATACACAACATTTAGAATAATCCTTATTTCTAATATAAAATCTGAAATAGTCATATAAATACTGTAATATAATCATTACATAGATGAGAAAGGATTTAGTAAGGCATGAAGGCAATAACTAAAATATTTGATGCTCTTCTTTTTGCGAGTGCATCCAACATTACAGTTTCATCAATCAAATCTGTATCAGTTAAATAAAATCAAACATGAACTAGACAAAGGTTCAGATATACTGTGTCCACCTTAATTGAACACAACATATTGTAAAATAAGTCACTTGGAAGTTCTAGAAACAATGTATGATGTCATATAAACAGGCTCTGAATTAAATGTAAGAATGAAATGGTTAATTTAAATAGTTCATACTTTCGTTATGACCAACTTATGTAAACCTACCTGAAAATGATTGAACACGGAAAAGTTAAGAATCATTTTCACAACATCAATATATTTCAGAAACAAGAACAAATTCAAGTCAAAAACTTCCAATCAGTCAGAGAAAGTGCTTTTGATAAAGCATAAATATCTATTTATTTCTATTGATACATTAAGAAATACTATAAAACAGCATAGAAACCCTGAGAGAAGTAGGAGTATACAACTTATACAAAGCATCATAACTGATACTGCATGTAACAAAAATGTGCAAACTCAAGTGCTTAGTTCTAAATTACTAGTAAACGTTTTAAATGGAAGGCAACGAGTTGTTTTTCCTGTGGTATACTGTCATAAAGCTATTTGTACTGTAAATATCACGTTTCCATCAAATTCTATTATTTAACTAGGCAGGAGAAACGTAAGTTATGCATAAAGTCGTCTGATTATGCTGCTTACCCGTTGGGTCAACAGAATATTATTGCTATCCAGCAATCTCAGTGACACATTGCACAAAGCAATCTTTTAAACATATTTGCGGGGGAAAAGAAAAGAAATCACCCTGTCACATTCAAAATTTCCACAACAAACCGATTCTGACCAGCAGGTATATTAAAATAAAGGATATCAGCCCATTTAAAATACAATAAGATGTTGCTGATAAAAAAATGAATTTTATATATATATATATATATATATTACCTTTTATTTAACTAGGCAAGTCAGTTAAGAACAAATTCTTATTTTATTTAATGACCGCATATACTGTACTGACGTGGTACTGATAAACTCAGTACAGACAAAAAAATGTTTTCTATATAGTGCCACTACCAGTGTTATTTGGCTTGTAACCACAGTGGAACCATTTTTTGGTGCTAAATAGAACCATTTTTTAAGGTTATACAAAGATCCAATAAAAAAAGGTTACAACCTTTTTTGGTGCTATATAGAACACCCTTCTTATGGGGTTAGCCATATTCTATTGTTAAAATGATGGTGTTATTACTATGTTAATTCACAAGTTGAATCAGAAGTGCTAGCTCTGGAACGGCTGGGGTTCTCTGAGGAGAGAATTGAGATTTAGTCAACAGTTCTCAATTGACACAAGGCTTTATGTGAGTCTTCTTAACAAGAGACCATTACTGGCCCGAGTCATTTTTAATGACACAACACAACATATTAGATAAACTGGAATGACACTTACTCACGGCTGCACAAGACCTGTGTGCAAACCACGCCCCAAAACATGTGAATGAGCTGCCACCGCTCCATTTGAATTATCACTAAAAGATGAAAGAACCCTTTTCTGAAATGCAAAGAACCATTGAAGTGTTCTTTGAGTCATTATGGTTTGACATATCACCCTTACCAAAGTACCTTTGAGAAACCCTATTTTCTAAGTACAGTATGTAGATGTAAATACTGAAATGTGTCCAGTTTTGTGTTCAACCCTTACAGTAACATTTGCTTCTTTGGTTTTCTGTGTTTTTTTTTTTTGGTTTTCACTCATCTGCTGAACACTAACATATTAACTGATAAACTTTAATTTATTCATTGCAAAAAAGTAATTTATTTGTGTGGTTATTAGCTCTTTCTTGGGTGTGTGTTGCTGTACCACTTCCTTAGCGCCACACCACAAGTACTGACGACCACACAACATGCCCCACCGAGACTCCACATGGTGGGCTTTCGATTGAAAAAAACGAACTGGAAAATAAAAGCTAGGACCACGTCGACGGTCCTCATCAAGGCCACAGGGCCGGCCTTCTCGATCTGTAGTGCTTTGGTGAGGAACGTTTGGCCAGCGATGCCCAGGATCGCTATCAGCATAAGGATCCACCTGTCTCTCCCACAGAATGGAATGGTCCATTCACCAAGTATAAACAAAGTGATGAAACACTCAATGAAACCAATGACAGCATAGTACCACACGGACAGATAGTAGTGGACACTTTTGCCCATTTTCCTGAGTATTACGAAAGTGCAAGCTGCTCCCATCGCTCCACCAAAGGCTGCAATAGTCCCCTTGAGATGATTGGTGTAGTCTCCCTCTATTTCCTCTATACGAGCACCAAATATGAAGGGAGGCCTGGCTATCATTATGACACCAGCCAGTGTGAACACAGTGAAGACACAGTCCCAGATTGTGCATTTCTCTTTGAGGAAGATCCAGGCTAGCAAGGCAGTGAACACTGGGTTGCTGAACATGATGACTGTTGCATCAGCCAGGGGCATCTGCTGAACTGCATAGAACAATAGGATCATGGCGTTAGAACCCAAGAATCCTCTCATCACCAAATAGATCCGCTTGTCTCTTGGTCCAAGGAAGCCAGTCCTAAAAAAACAGGAAATTGTGAAATATTTGTATGTAAATATCAGGGGTCAAGGGGTCAAGTTGTTCAATACAGATAAATACAGTTTTGTAATAACGTACTTGTGATAGATAAGCATAGGCATAACAAACAGCATCTGGAAGAAGCAGCGAATGGCACTGATTTCTACAGCATGGACTCCATCGATTGTCTTCACCAGAAGAGCTATAACGGAGAAGAACACTGTTGCCAGCAGGCCATAGAACAGGCCCAGTCCTGGACAATGCTTTTTCTCTGAGGACAGAGGGAGGAGGACACATTAACTGGTTAAAATAGCTTGACTGGAACTGAACATTAACCTACTACTAAGACGGAATTGAATATGTGTTTGTCTGGAATGGCAAAATGGGAGGAGGAAGAGGTACAGTATTCAAATGTGATATTAAAAGCCCTTTTGTTGAAGGGAATCCCTGCTAAGGCTTACAGTTACAGGCAACCCTTTGACAAGTTTTAAAAGCTGTAGGGGGATTACAGGTATTGAATATTACTACATAAACCTGAAAATTGGCCTGTCACACACTGTACCCACTGATTGCTAATGTTTATTCCCAACATAAAAAGAGTGCCATGAACCCATGTCCTCTAACTGGCAGGAGGAACAAATTAAACAGGAAGAATATGGGGAAATTGTACTGACTAAACCTGTGGGAAACAGTGTGGAAGGATGCAGAAGATTATTACTCATCTGAGAACAGATGACACCATTGTTAGAGACTTCTTTGTGAGTTTGATTTACAACCTGTCAGCTAGGTGCTCATTCATCCAATTTTGTAATCATACCAAAATTACAAATAAGGAGCCAATGTTGAAAAAAACACCTAATACATTACTAAGTGTTTTATGTTGTAAAAATTGGGAAAACCATTGAAGAAGTTAAAGCTACATAGAATTGTAACTGGTGGGAAAATGCCTCGTCATCCCCTTTGAAGATGATGAAAATGTTAAACGTTCAATAATTAATAATCAGTCTGATGAAAGTGAGAGGTGACGCAACAACAATGTTGCAATATATTTGCCATTATTAGATCGTTTAAAATTAATGCGCATTGGCGGCAATATGTATGATTATCAGTAAAGTAATTCCGTAGTTAGAGAACAGCGATTACGTCAGTTACATAACTTACTGCTACGGAGGTCGTCATTGGCTACGCCAATGCTTTTCATTACCCCATCTATCTTAAAGTTCATCACTTCAACTAGATGGAAGCAGATCCAGTCATATAATGGACTATATTAATACACAACTCACACGTTGTTGCGTTAGTAGATCTCTTAAAATTGCGAAATTATATACATCCTCTCTAACTTTACCGTGAAGGCTACCTTTAGCAACTGTGTCTCCTGCGTCCGTTGAGATGGGATCCCCGCCGCCGCCAATTCTACAATATATGAGAGGACAGAATCTTTGCATCGCGCTGCTTTCCATTGTTCTAGTCCTTGCGTCCTTATCATTGCTCCTCTCATCATGACTGTTACTTTGTAAATTGATTCTCTCAGTTGTGTGTTCATCATCGTCGTCATCGCCAACTTTGTGAAATACAACTTTGATGTCCTCTTCTTTACGAGGAACGACCGATAGAACTCGGTCATCTATGCTATTACTGTCCGTCAAATCCCCCATTGTAAGATGCAACAGGTGAACATGCCTTGGAGGTAGCTTTACACCCTTCTCTGCCTGAGAGTGAGTGTCACACCGGTTTAATATGTAACCTTGGTGGCCACTGTATTAACATGCAATGATTACTTTAACCACAGGGGGCAGCTATCCAACAAACAACATACCCGTAGCGAAATCTCCTTCCTGGTAGGCAATCCAGTTGGCCAACCAAAACGTTACCCTAAATTCATGTCTCGTTCACGAAAGGGTTTAACCTTCACCTCATTCTAAAAATCTGAAATAAATGTTGGACATTATTGGTGTACTCATCTAAAGAGGGGTTGTTGTATTAGAATGATTATGATAGCAATTTTAGATTAACTTCAGGGGACAAGATGTTTAACAATATGTTTAAATCATGTGTAGGCTAATGCAATTGTGTTGTTTATTAATAAACAAGGCCTTGAAGACAACTCATTTATGCTTTTATGAAATTGGTTTATTACTAGTCTACTATACATAAAATACAGCAACATTTAAAACAAAACACACTCTTACTACAGATTAGAATACATGTGTGGTTTTTGTAGTATTGCAATTACACAGATTTAGGCCTAGATTAGGTTCAATTAAAAATGTAATTTCAAAATCTAAAACTATAGCTCCATATGAAAGATATAACATGATTGGAGTGGTCCCCTCTACATACAAAACGCTGTATTAATTTACTCATCATTGTAAAAACGTAAACATTTTATTCGGGAAATTGTCAATTAAATGTTAATGAGTACTTTACAAGCAAAATTCTTGTTTACTTTATTTTACCTCTTAAGTTTATCTTATAGCACAGCAATTACCGTAGTTACCGTAGTGTAGGGCTTAGCTGCTATATGTCAACAATTGCTTTGTCTATGAGGAAAAAAAGAAGAAAGAGTGCTGTGAAAGAGAGGGACACAGTAGATGTTTCTAGCAAGGCATTCATCAGGAATTCTTTCTTATTAGTGGGCTATATCATGCAAATAGCGGTGCAGTATAGTCATCCTCTCCACAGTGTTCAGTGCTACTGCAATTGTCAACTGCACACTCCTTAATTGTTTTCATTAATTAATTATTACTCAGGTCAATCATTAGGTGCTCGTATATCTGAGTTTTCCCTTTGAAGCTGGAGGCCAGCAGAAACTCTCTGTTGTCAATGGACACCAGAGAGAATGCCCTTGGTGCCTGTATGTTTAGATCCTGGAAGTAAACAAATTGGCCCCTCTTCAAGTCCCACTGATAGACCTGCGTCAGGGAGTAGTCGCTGCCGAGGATGGCGTACTGCCAGTTGCCGATGGAGATGGGCTGGAACACCATGGAGCCTCGCGAAGGCATTGTCTGTACCTCTTTGAACATGGAACCGTCCCACCTCATCACCTTGGAGTCCCCGATGAAACGCGTCAGGCAGATGAAAAGTTCACTCTTCACCTTAAAGTGCTTGACCGCAAACACGTCCTCCATTTCGGGGATATCAGTGCGCCGGTCAAACTTCTTCAGGCTCTTGCTCCACTGGTAGACAACAGGCCTCTGGGAACTGCTGGCTAGGATCAGATGGGGCTTACCAGAGATCTCCAGGTACTCCACGTCTGTGTCACGGTACCAGGCATGGAGGGACTGGTGAGAGTAGAACCCATTGCCATTCCATTTGTACACTGTGGTAGAACCGGCCTTGGAGCTGTCTGCGATCACGAAGAAGGACTCACCATCTATAAGGAAAGTCTCAATGTCATTAGGTTTCCTGATTTTCAGGATGTCAATGTCCTGGATTTTTATGAATTTGTTGGCAGAGATGTCCCGCTTGTAAATGTGAGAGCCACCAAAGAGCTGGGCTACAATGATGAACAGCTGATTATCAATCACCATGGGTTTGCATACCACAGTGGATGTACCTGTAAAACAAGGACCAAAAACTAAATATTAGAACATAAAGTAAATAATTGTGAGAAAAATACTTCAAACATACAACTATACATTTTAGGTTACAAAATATATAGTATTTTTGGTAAGACAGATACAGTACTACAATAACAGTTCACACTTGGCATATCATTTCGTCATCTGGTGATATACTGTAAAACACATATTGCTCACTTTGAACGCTGTCATAGGTTCTGAAAACCGTTTCAACGTGATCCCATTCCAGGAAGCTGCATGTACCAGTGAAGGGTTGGGCAAACACAACAAACTGGTCCATGCCAAAGGTAAAGGACTCCACCGAAATGGATTCAAACGTCAGGGGCTGATAAGAGGCAAACTCTGCAATACAAAACAGATGTATTCATGTAAACATTTTTTTGGGGGATTTACATCACTACCAGAGAAGGCAACATTACTGGAATTCTTCCTTTGTGACTTTTTCAGTAGTCTGTAGGCTACTGTAGGTACATACTCTACAGTGTAATTAATCCCTAGTGTTATCATTTTCACTTTATCCTGACTAGTAATTCATTTACAGTCTTGGTGTCTATTGGAGTCTGAGTCTATTGGAGTCTATTGCATTTAATTGAAATGGCCACAGTGCTGAATTGCACAAGGCAGCAGTAGTTAAGGAGATTAACATTCCAAGGTGTGAAATAATATTTGCACCAATCACCTGCTGTTATGCAGTCAAATGACCCGGGCACAAGGTCATTGATCAGTTTCCCTTGGAAAAGCGGGGGCCCACTGCAGGAGATCTGGTCAACCGTCGCATTGGTGGTGCGCATCCACTCCACTAGCCACTTTAGTTTGCAGTCACATTCCAGGTGGTTCCCTCTCAGATCTCTGGTAAAAACAGGTTAGCAAAGTATGCATAAATCAAAACCTGAATCTTTTTTTGTTTAACATAAGTACACTTTAGATGTTGACGTTACCCATAAGGCCACTGATTATGTGAAGAAGAAAAAAAGACTCACACTTTAGCCAAAGCATCCATGCCCTTGAAAACATCTTTGGGTAATGTCTCAAGGTTATTATAGGCCAGGCTCCTAATAAAAAAGAGAAAAACAAAGTGAGTTTTAGACCACAACAGGAAAAATACAGTATGTCCTGAATCAACACAATATATTGTGGCTGACTTCCAAAAAGAGACGTTCTTGGAACCCAGCCTTATGTTTCACCCTGTCACTGGATATGCCCTTTTCAGATGTATGCGTAAGGTTACAGAGCAGATATTATATTTAGTTTTGCCCCCCAGGTCATATCGTTCTTGGATATAATTAGATTTTCAAGAGTGGACTCATTCAATCTACAAAAAATAGTGAAAGGATATAAGTTCTTAGAATAATGATTCAGTAAACACATGTCCACTCATGTCTGTCTTTTTTTCTATAGAAAGAAAGGAGTGTATATACCTTTCAGAGTGTTGGCAAGGCATACTGATGATGGTCACATGATAAGTAAAACCAATGTTTTTGTAAAATGCTTGCCAATATACATTATTTGGGTTTCAAGTTTTTATTTTGAGTGCCTGATGTAAATATTCTGGTGTGAAAACTGGAAATATTCACAGTCAGCGAGGTCACCAAGGTTACATGTGATATTAGACCCACCACAGAGTGTCCTTTGGCAACTTGATCTGGCAGAAGTAACCTAACGTAGCAGTCGTAGAAATCCGCCTGAGCGTAGCCCCTACTTGTGTTTTTCAGGGGAAACAGAAGTTAGGTTGAAAATACTGTATCCCTGACAACCAGAAACATCTGCTTTATGCCAAAATAGTGTATCCCTGACAACCATAAAGATCAACTTTATGCCAAAGCCACTAAGTGTGGGCAGAAGGGAGGGAGGTTAACCTTGTTCAATATCACTGGAATAGGACTTGCATCCTATGCATTTTTGACAATGATAAAGTGGACACCACCAAGGTCCATTTGCTTAATATTTGAATGTACCTATGGGGGCCTCAGTCAACCATGTTGCTGATAATGGTATGCACCGTAGGCAGAAGCAAAAAACCTGCAAGGATATTGGTTACAATACTTTATTTCTATGTTCAAGTATGGTTACCCACAATATGTAAATGACACAAGACCATTGTTCTAACACATTTTCCACAATTTCAGATTGTAAGAAAGTAGAAAAGGACATTCTTATACTTACAGGTGTATCAGTGCTTTTAGGCTCCGGAATGCATATGGTGATATTGAAGCAATTTTGTTGTTTTCGATAAACCTGTGAATGAGGTAATAACATGTAATGACGTATTTTGAGCATTAAATCGTCATATTATGCATTTTTGAGTATCTTATCCATTAGAGAGAGTACAACTCACAGGTACTCCAGATGCGGTAGTCCCAGGAACGCATCCTCATCAATTGAGTCAAACGTGTTGGCAGTGAATAGACTTAAGAAAATAGAAAATAGTTCACATTCCATCATTTCTATTACCACTGCTCTGTCACATTGTCGTTTTTACTCACACTTGAATATACATATTTCCCAGTTGTTGAGTTTCCAAGCAACCCCTCTGCTAAAAAATGTGAACCCCTTCATTTTCATTTATCCTAATCCTCCTGTTCACACATGTACTGTTTTATTAATCTGAGTTTCCAAAACAACTGTTTCACAAGCCTCTAATAATAATATATGTATTCACAACTAAACTTGTCATAGCACAGCCTATTCAGACAGTATTATTAATATCTCCCAGAAACTCTGACTCATTTGGCACCATTAAGAGGGAAACCTCCATGCCAAGATACATGTTTTCCTGAAACGAATGTCTTGTGATAGATAATTGTGAATAATCTGTTCACATGAGGGACATTATGTGCAAGTAGGTTTTCACACTGTGTCATGTTGAGGAATGGGTGGAACCACAAGACAATAGCTTTACTGTAATGTTAAGAGTACTCTGAGAGACGTTTATTGTGGTTTCATTTCATTGAGACATTTTTATTTCAGCTCAGCAACCAAGAACCCCCCCACCCAGTTCATGTGCTGTCTGTTATGACATAACCCTGCTTTTCCTCCTCTGAGGGAACGGGGCTGTGCTTTGTTGATGCACATGGACCCTCATTTTAGTAGATATTTTGAAAAATCGTTGAGTAACGACGTCAAACTCACAGAAGCTGTAGAGCAGGCGTGTGTAAGAAGCTTCCTCCGGTGATTTCGGTGAATCCAGACTTGACAAAAGATCTGCATAGAAACATGGTACAAATGAAATGAGGCAATATATCAGAACATAGATTCATATTATTGATACATTATCAACCATTTAATTTGATTGGTCTATATCATTTCAAATAGCTGCTTTACTTGTACTGTTATTTTATTCTATTTAACATCTTCAAAATACTAGACAAAGAACGATTGATCATACGACAGCCCCATATTAATGCCACTGCCAATATTATGATTTAAATCATTAACAATATTTAATTCAAAGCACTTACAATGAAACGACATCAGGTGGAAAGCTGTGAGGGACCGATCTTATATTTTCACACAGTGCATTATCTTTGGTGCACGTACAAGATGCGGGGCATCTAGGTTGCTTTACTCTTCTGGTCTCCGATAAAAGCAGGACCGTGGCGATCCAAATCAACACCATGCATCCGTTCAGGGTTTTGCTTGCATATCCCATCCTCGTGTTGCTCTCTGGTGACAACCAGTCCGTCGAATATTTCTGAACATGAACCTCAAGGAAAAATCCAAAATTAAAATGTTTCAATGCCAAATCTTGAATGTCTGTATTTGCTTCGATGAATTTGCAGTGATGAATGCAGCTTGTATCTCAATGACCAGGCACTAATCCAAAAGATTCGTTCTGCAAGGCGCAGTATTTACAAATGCAGGAGAAGGAAGATAAAACAAAGGTCTCCGATCCTTGGACAGATTAAAATCCTCCAAAATACGTTGTAATTCCAAAAGTGAAAATAGATCCAATGTAGGCTACACAGTTTTTAAAGTATTACTTATTTGTATGAACTAGGCTAGCTCTATATGTTTTATTATGAAGGTCTGAATACGTATCTATTTGGCTCGATCGGATAAGAAAAGATGAAAGCCTCAAGTCCCTGGAGAGATCGCGCTGAGAGCGGCGCTTATTTTTTGAGAGACACAGACTATTATTTATGCGCGCACGAAATCCTTGAATGGTTAATGCGGAACGGCCTATTCATTAGAAGAGTCTATGGAAGCTGGAAGAGCACCTGCGTCTCGCTCATTGATAATGTTGCTATTGCTGCTGCTGCTGATAATAGTAATAGGAATAGCATAATAAAATCCCAATTATAGCAATGTAGGCTAATAACAATATGATAAAAAACCAAATCAAAATCATAATAACAAAAACATTATAATAGCATATGTAAAATTATGCCGCTATAATAATATTATCCTAAAATAATGATTTTAATCATTTTTTCCCCCAGCTGGCTCTAAAAGTCGCCTTACATTTATGTGCTCAACCAAATTCTTTTTTCTTTTTAGCTCTCTCAGCGAACATACTGAATCAAATGCTGTGTCTTTGTTGAGTTCAATGGGGGATCAAACCCATCCAATTCAAATAACAGTGGAGTTCTGTTCAAGACTGGAAAAGTTCACCCCTGCAATCCCACCATTTTCCAAAGAGTTCAATTACAGTATTCAGAAGAATAAGAGATCTATTGTTCTCATTTGATATAACGGAATCTATAACGGAATCTTTAACGCAATCTATGAAAGCCCACATAAGTACTGTCAGGATAGCAGATATGGTTAATGGTTACTTCAAAACCCCATTTCCTTACAGTACATTTGCACATGCTGACATAAAATACATTTCAATAAAAGGTTGATTTCTCTGTGTGTGCATGTTCAAAATAGGCTAAGGGCCTACTGTATTTAGAATTGTCTATATTTGCCACTTATTTTTTTCCCCAAAAAATCTATGCTTTTATTATTCAAATCAATACCTGAATATCTGATGCATCTTGTGTGTGTATTTGCTTCTCAACAAATGTGATAATGGAATAAACCATAGATTTTTTGAAAAGATTATTTGATTTGGAGAGGTCCTGTAATTTTGCTTGTGGCCAATAGTCTTATATCTACACACTGAGTGTACCAAACATTAAGAACACCTGCTCTTTCCATGACATTGACTGACTAGGTGAATCCAGGTGAAAACTATGATCCCTGAATAACGTCACTTTTTAAATCCACTTCAATCAGTGTAGATGAAGGGGAGGATACATGTTAACGAAGGATTTTTAAGCCTTGAGACATTGATTGTGTATGTGTGCCATTCAGAGGGTGAATAGACAAGACAAAATATTGATGTGCCTTTGAACTTGTGTATCCAGCCAACTTGACACAACTGTGGAAATCATTTGAGTCAACATGGGCCAACATCCCTGTGGAACGGTTTCGACACGTTGTGGAGTCCATGCACCGACAACTTGAGTCTGTTCTGAGGGCAAACGGGAGTGCAACTCAAAAAAAGGAAGGTGTTCCTAATGTATTGTGCACTCAGCGTATATCATTGTTTGTGGCAGTTCACTGTTAGAAATACAGTAACTTGTGGTATTTTCACGCACCTTTGTTTTTGTGTGAATCACAAATAGAGCTTGCCAGCTTGTAGCCCTAAAACCTGGAAACAAGTTACCTACCTTTGGTTCGTTCAGCCATCCCTGCGAGGAAAATGAATGGGGAAAAAAACAGGGTTTTAGCATAAATGCCGAAAATAAAGACTGAGGTTAACACAGGCTTAGGAAATCTTATGTTTTGTTCTATGAGATAGTCAGTTAACATGACCATTCTGAATTATGAAGCCTTTATGTGTTTTTTATTATTACAGAAATTCTTCAAAATTCACAACATGTGACATTAGCTAATGAATATTATCTCATAGAACAACATGTATAAGATATCTTAAGCCTGTTTACCACACACTTTATTTTCGCATTTTATCCAAAAACGACATTTATTTTCCCCATACCCTTTGTCAAAGAAACCACGGCGGAATTAGTGCCTACAAAAATACGCCATTAGAATCTCTACGCTCTCCAACCATAAACGTTCTCTTATACGTCATCATACGCGACTTTCTTAATGTAAACAAACAGTAGGCTAATCGTGAGCATGGCGATAAATATGGACAGACTCGTAAAGGTAGTTGAATCGCGACTTTATCTTAGGTCAGAAACAAATGTCTGCTTTATACTCGATCCGTTTGTTTCATCCATAGCACAATATCTAGCCAACTATCTGGCCATAGTCAACAGTCATAGGCTAGCTTCAATGTTACATGGCTAGCTGGACCCATTGTGTGCAACATAGGAGACAAGACAACGCTAACGTTAGCTACTTGGGGAACCTACTCTGAAATCATAGTTTACTACACTACCAAGTAGCGTACTTCACACTAGAAGAAGTTAAGCTACACTAAAGCTACCATTTAAAAAATATAGTTTACTTAACTAAAGCTACTTTGAAAAAGTATTTCACTACCACCAAGCTACTTCGGAAAAAGTGATCATATCTACATCGGAAGTGTCATAGACTACAAATTGCAAGACATATCACTTTGGTCAGGTGTTAACAGACTGTGTAATTAGACCATTAAACACACAAACGATGTTTCAAGTGAGAATTATGCAGGTCTGATGCTGAAAAAGTAAGAAATTATTGCCTATTTCCGAGATACTGTATGTTCTCTTTTTGCAAACAATTAGTGTGTAGTTCCAGTAGTTAGCTACACCGCTACATTTAGTATTGACTATTTTATTAGGATCCCCAATTAGCTGCTGCCAAGGTAACGGCTACTCTTCCTGGGGTCCAAACAGGAAACAAAACACAACACAAATAATACATAAAACAATACAAAATATATAAACATGCCTGTGTCTCGTCACAGTCTCCGTTGTGTCGTAAGGTGTTCCTTTATCAGATTGTTTAAATCTGGTTTTATTGCTAGTTTGAGTTACCTGGGGTGGCACAGAGTTCTATTTAAACATGGCACTATTTAGTAAGGTGTATTTCCCAGCCTCTGTTCTTGACTTGGGTACCGTGAAGATACCTCTGGTTGCATGTCTCATGTGATACCAATAAGTGTCAGAAATGTGTGGCAACTGCTTGAACAAACAGTTCGGTATCTTCAACACATCAACACCTCGTACAAAGACCAATAGTGATACAGTCAATCTCTCCTATTTGAGGAAAGCCAGGAGAGATTGATGTGCATGTCACTGACATTCGCCCTCCGTGAACATTTAAGTGCAAATACGTGCTGCTCTGTTCTGGACCAACTGTAATTTGCCTATGTTCTTCCTTGCCGCACATGACCACACAACTGGGCAGTAGTTGAGGTGCGACAAAACACTAGGACCTGTCTGGTTGACTGAGATATCAAGAAAGCAGAGCTGTTGAGTCGTCAGCGTACATAGGCTTTATTCAAGGTCATTAGTAAAAACAGAAAAAAATTATGTCCCAAGTCATTACATGACAAAATAAGGTTTGAATTTAGTTCAACTGTCACCAAACTATTGCAAAATGTAGTTTGATTACTAGTTAAACTACATTTAGTTCACTACTCCCAACACTTGCTACTTCCAGTGCATTCAGGAAAGTATTCAGACCCCTTCCCTTTTTCCACATTTGGTTACGTTACAGCCTTATTCTAAAATATATATATTTTTAAATTTCCCTCATCAATCTACACACAATACTCCATAATGACAACGCGAAAACAGGTTTTTAGAAATTTTTGTAAATGTATTAAAAATAAAAAAACAAATACATTATTTACATAAGTATTCAGACCCTTTGCTATGAGACTCGAAATTGAGCTA
Source organism: Oncorhynchus nerka (assembly GCF_034236695.1). Taxonomy (NCBI): domain Eukaryota; kingdom Metazoa; phylum Chordata; class Actinopteri; order Salmoniformes; family Salmonidae; genus Oncorhynchus; species Oncorhynchus nerka. Next base: position 17,725,256 of record NC_088418.1, read on the forward strand.
AGGTGCATCCTGTTTCCATTGATCCTCCTTGAGATATTTCAACAACTTGATTGGAGTCCACCTATGATAAATTCAATTGATTGGACATGATTTGGAAAGGCACACACCTGTCTATATAAGGTCCCACAGTTGAGATGGTAGAACATTCCAGAAGGCCAACCATCTCTGCAGCACTCCACCAATCAGGCCTTTATGGTAGAGTGGCCAGACAGAAGCCACTCTAAAGGCACGTAATGGACTCTCAGACCATGAGAAACAAGATTGTGGTCTGATGACACCAAGATTGAACTCTTTGGCCTGAATGCCAAGTGTCGCGTCTGGAGGAAACTTGGCACCATCCCTACTGTGAAGCATGGTTGTGGCAGCATCATGTTGTAGGGATGTTTTTCAGCGGCAGGGACAGGGAGACTCATCAGGATCAAGGGAAAGATGAACGGAGCAAAGTACAGAGAGATCCTTGATGAAAACCTTCTACAAAGCGCTCAGGACCTCAGACTGGGGTGAAGGTTCACCTTCCAATAGGACAACAACCCTAAGCACACAGCCAAGACAACATAGGAGTGGCTTCAGGACAAGTCTCTAAATGTCCTTGAGTGGCCCAGCCAGAGCCCGGACTTGAACCCGATCTAACATCTCTGGAGAGACCTGACAATAGCTTTGCAGTGACCCTCCCCATCCAACCTGACAGAGCTTGAGAGGATCTGCAGAGAAGAATGGGAGAAACTCCCCAAATACAGGTGTGACAAGCTTGTAGCGTCATACCCAAGAAGACTCGAGGCCGTAATCGCGGCCAAAGGTGCTTCAACAAAGTACTGAGTAAAGGGTCTGAATACTTACATAAATGTGGTATTTCAGTTTTTTATTTTTATTAAAAACCTTTTTTTGCTTTGTCATTATGGGGTTTTGTGTGTGTATATTGATGAGGAAATAGTTTTTAAAAATCCAATTTAAAATAAGGCTGTAACGTAACAGAATGTGGAAAAAGAATGCACTGTGTATACCTAAAAATATGCATATTGTTGCCAGCTAGCAATGGCCTTTGTCAACAGCAAGTAGCTAAAGCTAGCAAGCAAAATTACTGGCTATTAAATTTGGGCTAACGTTAACCAGAGTCAAAGTATTTTTTTTATTTAACCTTTATTTAACCAGGTAGGCAAGTTGAGAACAAGTTCTCATTTACAATTGCGACCTGGCCAAGATAAAGAAAAGCAGTTTGACACATACAAGAACACAGAGTTACACATGGGGTAAAACAAACATACAGTCAATAATACAGTAGAAAAATATTTCTATATACGATGTGAGCAAATGAGGTGAGATAAGGGAGGTAAAGGCAAAAAAAGGCCATGGTGGCGAACAATATAGCACGTAAAACACTGGAATGGTAGATTTGCAGTAGAAGAATGTGCAGAGTAGAAATTGAAACAATGGGGTGCAAAGGAGCAAAATACATAAATAAATACAGTAGGGGAAGAGGTAGTTGTTTGGGCTAAATTATAGATGGGCTATGTATAGGTGCAGTAATCTGTGAGCTGCTCTGACAGCTGATGCTTAAAGATAGTGAGGGAGATAAGTGTTTCCAGTTTCAGAGATATACCTGCTGGAGCGCGTGCTACAGTCGGGTGCTGCTATGGTGACTTGTGAGTTGAGATAAGGGGGGACTTTACCTAGCAGGGTCTTGTAGATGACCGGGAGCCAGTGGGTTTGGCGACGAGTGTGAAGCGTGGGCCAGCCAACGAGAGCGTACATGTCGCAGTGGTGGGTAGTATATGGGGCTTTGGTGACAATTAGGATGGCACTGTGATAGACTGCATCCAATTTATTGAGTGGGGTATTGGAGGCCATTTTATAAATTACATCGCCGAAGTCGAGGATCTGTAGGATGGTCAGTTTTACGAGGGTATGTTTGGCAGCATGAGTGAAGGATGCTTTGTTGCGAAATAGGAAGCCAATTCTGGATTTAACTTTGGATTGCAGATGTTTGATGTGAGTCTGGAAGGAGAGTTTACAGTCTAACCAGACACCTAGGTATTTGTAGTTGTCCACATATTCTAAGTCAGAACCATCCAGAGTAGTGATGCTGGATGGGCGGGCAGGTGCAGGCAGCGATCGGTTGAAGAGCATGCATTTAGTTTGACTTGTATTTAAGAGCAGTTGGAGGCCACGGAAGGAGAGTTGTATGGCATTGATGCTCGTCTGGAGGGTTGTTAACACAGTGTCCAAAGAAGGGCCAGAAGTATACAGAATGGTGTCGTCTGCGTAGAGGTGGATCAGAGACTCACCAGCAGCAAGAGCGACATCATTGATGTATACAGAGAAGAGAGTCGGCCCAAGAATTGAACCCTGTGGCACCCCCATAGAGACTGCCAGAGGCCCGGACAACAGGCCCTCCGATTTGACACACTGAACTCTATCAGAGAAGTAGTTGGTGAACCAGGCGAGGCAATCATTTGAGAAACCAAGACTATTGAGTCTGCCGATGAGGATGTGGTGATTGACAGTCGAAAGCCTTGGCCAGATCAATGAATACGGCTGCACAGTATTGTTTCTTATCGATGGCGGTTAAGATATCGCTTAGGACCTTGAGCGTGGCTGAGGTGCACCCATGACCAGCTCTGAAACCAGATTGCATAGCGGAGAAGGTGCGGTGGGATTCGAAATAGTCGGTAATCTGTTTGTTGACTTGGCTTCCGAAGACCTTAGAAAGGCAGGGTAGGATAGATATAGGTCTGTAGCAGTTTGGGTCTAGAATGTCCCCCCTTTGAAGAGGGGGATGACCGCAGCTGCTTTCCAATCTTTGGCAATCTCAGACGACACAAAAGAGAGGTTGAACAGGCTAGTAATATGGGTTGCAACACATTTTTAGAAAGAAAGGGTCCAGATTGTCTAGCCCGGCTGATTTGTAGGGGTCCAGATTTTGCAGCTCTTTCAGAACATCAGCTGACTGTATTTGGGAGAAGGAGAAATGGGGAAGGCTTGGGCGAGTTGCTGTGGGGGATACAGTGCAGTTGACCGGGTTAGGGGTAGCCAGGTGGAAAGCATGGCCAGCCGTAGAAAAATGCTAATTGAAATGTTCAATTATAGTGGATTTATCGGTGGTGACAGAGTTTCCTATCCTCAGTGCAGTGGGCAGCTGGGAGGAGGTGTTCTTATTCTCCATGGACTTTACAGTGTCCCAGAACTTTTTGAGTTTGTGTTGCAGGAAGCACATTTCTGCTTGAAAAAGCTAGCCTTGGCTTTTCTAACTGCCTGTGTATATTGGTTTCTAACTTCCCTGAAAAGTTGCATATCACGGGGGCTGTTCGATGCTAATACAAAACGCCATTTTTGTGTTGGTTAAGGGCAGTCAGGTCTGGAGAGAACCAAGGGCTATATCTGTTCCTGGTTCTAAATTTCTTGAATGGGGCATGCTTGTTTAAGATGGTGAGGAAGGCATTTAAAAATAAAAAAAACAGGCATCCTCTACTGACAGGATGAGGTCAATATCCTTCCAGGATACCCAGGCCAGGTCGATTAGAAAGGCCTGCTCGCTGAAGTGTTTCAGGGAGCGTTTGACAGTGATGAGGGGTGGTCGCTTGACCGCTGACCCATTACGGATGCAGGCAATGAGGCAGTGATCGCTGAGATCTTGGTTGAAAACAGCAGAGGTGTATTTAAAGGGCAAGTCTGTTCGGATTATATCTATGAGGGTGCCCGTGTTAACGGCTTTGGGGTGGTACCTGGTAGGTTCATTGATCATTTTTGTGAGATTGAGGGCATCAAGCTTAGATTGTAGGATGGCTGGGGTGTTAAGCATGTTCCAGTTTAGGTCACCTAGCAGCACGAGCTCTGAAGATAGATGGGGGGCAATCAGTTCCAGGGCACAGCTGGGGGCAGAGGGTGGTCTATAGCAGGCGGCAACGGTGAGAGACTTGTTTTTAGAGAGTTGGATTTTTAAAAGTAGAAATTCAAATTGTTTGGGTACAGACCTGGATAGTAGAACATAACTCTGCAAGGCTATCTCTGCAGTAGATTGCAACACCGCCCCCAAGTAAAGTGAAAATGCTAGCTACTTTATCCCCAAATGATCAAATCCTTCCTATATCTCAAATGTAGTTACTGATATAATGACACAATTTACAGAACCAATTCAGCCCCACATCCTGACCTTCACAATTGCAGATGTTGGTATCACTGCAAAGCCTCCCTGGTGTGATGTTTCCTCCAGTCTGCTTAGATGGACATTTGATAAAGCTGACCTTACAATGAGTGACATACAGTGCATTCGGAAAACATTCAGACCCCTTGACTTTTTCTACATTTTGTTATGTTACAGCCTTATTCTAATATGTATATATGTTTTAATTCCACATCAATCAATAGTGCTTCCGAGTGGTGCAGTGATCTAAGGCACTGTATCTCAGTGCAAGAGGCGTCACTACAGTCCCTGGTTTGAATCCAGGCAGAATCACATCCGGCCGTGATCGGGAGTCTCATAGGGCGGCACACAATTGGCCCAGCGTCGTTCGGGTTTGGCCAGGGTTGGCCATTATTGTAAATAATTTGTTCTTAACTGACTTTCCTAGTTAAAGAAATGTAAAATAAAATCTACACACAGTACTCCATAATGACAAAGCAAAAACAGGCTTTTAGAAATTTTGCAAATGTATAAAAAAACTACTGAAATATGACATTTACATAAGTATTCAGACCTTTTACTCAGTACTTTGTTGAATCACCTTTGGCAGCGATTACTGCCTCGAGTCTTCTTGGGTAGGACGCTACCAGCTTGGCACATCTGTATTTGGGGAGTTTCTCCTATTCTTCTCTTCAGATCCTCTCAAGCTCTGTCAGATTGGATGGGGAGACTTGCTGCACAGCTATTTTCAGGTCTCTTCAGAGATGTTAGATTGGGTTCAAATCTGGGCTCTGGCTAGGCCTCTCAAGAACATTCAGAGACTTGTCCCGAAGTGCTTAGAGTCATTGTCCTGTTGGAAGGTAAAACCTTCACGCCAAATCAAATTGTATTTGTCACATGCGCCAAATACAACAGGTGTAGCCCTTCAGTGAAATGCTTACTTACACCCCCTTAACCAACAATGCAGTTTTAAGAAAATATTTTTTTAAGTAAGAGGTAAGAATAACAAATAATTCAAGAGCAGCAGCAAATAACAATAGCGGAGCTATATACAGGGGGTACCGGTGTCGAGGTAATTGAGGTAATATGTACATGTAGAGTTATTAAAGTGACTATGCATAGATAATAAGAGAGCACAGAATTCGGGGGGGGGTGCAAATAGTCTGGGTAGCCATTTGATTAGATGTTCAGGAGTCTTATGGCTTGGGGGTAGAAGCTGTTTAGAAACCTCTTGGACCTAGACTTGGCGCTCCGGTACCGCTTGCCATGTGGTAGCAGAGAGAACAGTCTATGACTAGGGTGGCTGGAGTCGTTGAACATTTTTTGGGCCTTCCTCTGACACGGCGTGGTATAGAGGTCCTGGATGGCAGGAAGCTTGGCCCAGGTGATGTACTGGGCCGTACGCACTACCCTCTGTAATGCCTTGCGGTCGAAGGCCGAGCAGTTGCCATACCAGGCAGTGATGTAACCAGTCAGGATGGACTCGAACGGCACAGCTGTAAAACCTTTTGAGGATCTGAGGACCCATGCCAAATCTTTTCAGTGTCCTGAGGGGGAATAGGTTTTGTCATGCACTTTTCACGACTGTCTTGGTGTGCTTGGACCATGTTGATTTGTTGGTGATGTAGACGCCAAGGAACTTGAAGGTCTCAACCTGCCCCACTACAGCCCCGTTGATGAGAATGGGGGCGTGCGCGGTCCTCATTTTCCTGTAGTCGACAATCATCTCCTTTGTCTTGATCATGTTAAGGGAGAGGTTGTTGTCCTTGCACCATACAGTCAGGTCTCTGACCACCTCCCTATAGCCTTTCTCATCGTTGTCGGTGATCGGCAAACTGAATGATGGTGTTGGAGTTGTGCCTGGCCCTGCAGTCATGAGTGAACAGGGATTACAGGAGGGGCCTGAGCACGCACCCCTGAGGGGACACTGGGTTGAGGATCAGCGTGGCAGATGTGTTGTTTTTTTATTATTTTATTACCTTTAACTGACTAGGCAAGTCAGTTAAATTCTTATTTACAATTGACGGCCTGGAACAGTGGGTTAACTGCCTTGTTCAGGGGCAGAACAACAGCTTTTTATCTTGTCAGCTCGGGGATTTGATCCACCAACCTTTCGTTTACTGGCCCAACGCTCTAACCACTAGGCTACCTGCGAGGCGGCCCGTTAGGAAGTGGGTCTAGGGTTTCTCGGATAATGGTGTTGGATGTGAGCCATGACCAGCCTTTCAACAGATTTCATGGCTACAGGCGGTCTGGAGCAGGTTTTCGTCTAGGATCTCTCTGTACTTTGCTCCGTTCATCTTTGCCTCGACCCTGACTGGTCTCCCAGGCCCTGCCGCTGAAAAACATCCCCACAGCATGATGCTGCCACCACCATGCTTCATCTTAGGGATGGTGCCAGTTTCCTCCAGACATGACACTTGGCAGTGAGACCAGTGGGACCTTTATATAGATAGGTGTGTGCCTTTCCAAATCATGTCCATTCAATTACATTTACCACAGGTGGACTCCAATCAAGTTGTAGAAAAATCTCAAGGATGATCAATGGGAACAGGATGCACCTGAGCTCAATTTCGAGTCTCATAGCAAAGGGTCTGAATACTTATGAAAATAAGGTATTTCTGTTTTTTATTTGTAATGAATTTGATACATTTCTAAAAAACTGTTTTTGTTTTGTAATTATGGGGTATTGTCTTTAGATTGATGAGGACGTTTTTTAATTTAACCCATTTTAAAATAAGGCTGTAACGTAACAAAATGTGGAGAAGGGGAAGTGATCTGAATACTTTCTGAATGCACTGTATATTCCTCTATGCGTTCTCAGATTTTTTTGACATAGTGGGCTTCTTCCAAAACAATTCATATTTCATTAGCCACCTTTTCTGTAGATTTACCTGTTCTTGATTGCTAAACAATCAATTATAGGCCTACTGTTAGTGAGGCCCTCACAAGCTATATGGCATGATGACAGAGAGAAAACCCTTCTTGCAGGTCCATAGAGGCGGAGGGTATAGCTCCGACTTCAGTGATGGTGAGGGCCAGGGAGAGACATCTCAAAGTGGAGGGAAAAGGCAGAGTTTGTTGTTTATTCCGTTCATCTCTTATACAGTTCACCATTGAAATACCATTACCGGGAGTCAAGGACATACATTTGTAGGCCCATCTACTGTATCAACTAACAGCTCTTGTCAGACGTCATTCAGAGCTCTACCTTTAGATGGCGATAAAGACCAAGACATGTTCACTTTGACACAGTTGTCAGGGGTTGGCAAACCTGCTCTTGTTATACCAAAAGGAAGGCACGTAAGATTTTTAGTTTATCTCTTTGGATTTTGACTGGGGAGAGGAGGGTGAAATGTAGCAACCACAGATTAATTAGTATGCTTAGTTGGTGAGTTGATTTGTAGAATTAGGTGGGGTACCTGGTTAAAAAAAACTACCTGCAGCATCCCAATATCAAAGTTCACAACTTCTGGTTAACATTAATCTTGGAAACCGAGAACATGAATCTTGCATAATTGCGTCAGGTTCTGGGGGAGATGTATGAAAAAATATATTAACAAGACTAGTGAAGTCTCTACCCCCTAAACGGAAACTCTCAGCCAAGCATAGACCAAATGCCGCCTCCCCTTCAGAAATGTAACATTTACGAACACCTGCCAAATCGTGATTTACCAAATGATTCGTGACCAAAAATCTGTGCGCCATAAACAAGTTCCTCGTTAGTCGCTGCATCCCACAGTTTGTTGACGAACACTACGATACCGTCCAACGTTACATGGATGTATGTCCACGACAGATTAGGTTAACATTTTCTTGTCTCAAATCACAAACCCAACTTACACTGAAAATAATCACCAGAGAAATGTATATCCTTATAACAAAAATATCCATCTTCCTGGTACTCAGGAAGTAACTACACAAATAGACCTTCAATTATCCACTTGTAATTAATTTAAGGTTCAATGCAGCTGTTTTTATCTCAATATTAAATCATGTCTGGGTAGAAAGTAAGTACCTTACCATGATTGTTTTCAATTAAAATGGTTAAGAAGAAACAAAAATGGCTTTGTCTCATGCAAGAATTTTGCCAGAGAAAACTACCTTGGAACTCTTTCTTATTGGTCTATTAACTCATTTAATAGGCAGGCCAAAACTCCATCTGACCAAAACAGGTAGACATTTCAGGTGGTCTTTTCAGACAACTCTTACACTAAAAGGGCATTATCATCATTTTCACAGTATTATTCGAACCTAAAAGGGTGGTGTTAAAAAAAAAAAAAAAAAACATAGGAAATGACGTTTTTGACTGCACTGACCCTTTAAGTTGTTACCACTTCCAAATGTCTTCATCAGCTTTGTGGGTGATAGAGTATAAATAGAATAGGCTCATGAGAAGTGCTTTTGCGAGGTGAGAGCACTGACACACTTTAAGTAATGCATTGAACACAATGATCTATTCTTGCCGCTCTGAGAAAGCTGAATAAGCCAATATGCTGTACCTGATTAAGTCACTCTAGCTAATCCCGCCCTCGTTTACTGCCATTCTGTAGGAAGTGGCGAGGGATTTAAAGGCTGACTCAGATCATCAAGATTCACAGCCAATGGTCTTTCACTCCTCAATGGGATACAATGACCAATCCGTGACCTGGAATCAGATCAGGTCATCTACATGGTCTTTGTGTAAGAGTCAGTCGGAGGCCAGACATGTTCTCTCTCTGGCCAATGCCACGGCCATGTTGTAGCAGAGTGATTCACTAGTTTCATGCTATCGCTGTGTCACAGGTCATGTTTTTTAAGTTAGGTAATCTATTAGTATTGACCTAATCATGTGCAAAAAGCATCAGTTGCCTGTTTTGGCCATAATAGGAAGGGTTCAGTAACAATAAATTCATACCATATAAGAGGTTTTATAATCGATTCATATTTTATTTAACATCCGTTGCCTTTTCCACCCTCATTTTGACCTGATGCTTTTGTAAGGACTTTCTCTCCTCAGCTTTGTGTCTCTTGTCTTCTCTCTGGTTGATGTGTTCGTGTCTGCCATCCCTCTTACTGTCTGAGCCATAGCACACTGTTTACATGCCATCTGTTTTGATACATCTTCTGAACCAAGCATGTGTGCTTAGCTAAGACTGTGTCTGTGCATCCCCATATGCCAATGGTCCGTCCGTGTACTTTTACCATGTGACAATGCATGCTCCTTGACACCTAGTTGACACTTCAAAAGTGTGTCAAACAATTCAACAGTTTGGTCAAATCATATTTCATTTGTCACATGCTGCAGAATACAACAAGCCCTTAAAATGCAGTTTTTTGAAAAGAACAAACAAACAAAAAGTAAGAGAGAAGAGTATCAAATAATTAAAGAGCAGCAGTAAATGACAATATCCGGGCTATATACAGGTGGTACCGGTACAGAGTCAATGTCAATGTGCGGGGCACCGGTGTCGAGGTAATTGAGGTAATATGTACGTGTAGGTAGAGTTATTAAAGTGATTATGCATAGATAATAACCGAGTAGCAGCAGCGTTCCAGGGGGGGCAATGCAAATAGTCTGGGTAGCCATTTGATTAGATGTTCATGTTATGGCTTGGGGGTAGAAGCTATTTAGGAGCCTCTTGGACCTAGACTTGGCGCTCCGGTACCGTTTGCCGTGCGGTAGCAGAGGGTCGCATACATCGCACCGGACGTCGATCCCCCGTTCGTCCACCGATTTTTCAGTGAGCTGTTGACATCAGTAAAATTGTTTTGCACTCGGTTCGTAAAGTACTCGCCGCAGTCACACATTATTGGTGTATCCGTGCTATAAGACCGTGGCCGCTAAACGTGTGTTTAGAAAATCCCCAGTCTGAAGTATGTAGGGGTTACGTCATGTTGAGACAGGATGACATGGCATTGTAATTGCTGATGCCCTTTTGGCTTTGTGAGGTTGACAAGTGAAACTCCTTGTGTCAAATCCCTGTGTTTACTATTTTAGTGGTCTGGTCACTGGTAAACAGTCAGTGTACATGGAAAGATGTATTGATCCAGCAAGGCCAGTAGTTCACCTTTCAACGTGTCTGCACACAATTTGTTTTTGTTATGAGTTGGATACTGTCGGTTCCAAAGTCCAAAGCAATATAAACAGTTGTCAAATATTCTAATCAGAGTTTAGAATATATCTTTCAGCAGCATGTCTTTCTTTTTATGGGACAGACACCCAATTCAGAGTCTTGGTTCACTTAATCACTTTGCCTCAAGTTCAACATAGCATCAGCATTTATTTTTATAAACAATATTTGTGAAATTATTTGTGACATAATCATAATTTATCTCTGTTATGTGGAGGATGTTTTGCAACAGCTGTTTGCTGAAGCAGTACAGCATGTTTTGGACAGCTGTTTGCTGAAGCAGTACAACATGTTTTGGGACAGCTGTTTGCTGAAGCAGTACAACATGTTTTGGGACAGCTGTTTGGTGAAGCTTTACAACATGTTTTGGGACAGCTGTTTGGTGAAACCTTACAGCATGTTTTGGACAGCTGTTTGGTGAAGCTTTACAACATGTTTTGGACAGCTGTTTGGTGAAGCTTTACAACATGTTTTGGGACAGCGGTTTGGTGAAGCTTTACAACATGTTTTGGGACAGCGGTTTAGTGAAGCTTTACAACATGTTTTGGACAGCTGTTTGGTGAAACCTTACAGCATGTTTTGGAACAGTGTTTTGGTGAAGCTTTACAACATGTTTTGGGACAGCTGTTTGGTGAAGCTTTACAACATGTTTTGGAAAGTCAAACTGAAAAGAAGGCAGCTACAGTTTGTCCAAATTGAAATGAAACGGCGATTCCATTCAGAACTGTCTCTCTTAAGAATGGGCCTCTCCCTATAGAGTAACTGACTTTTGATTGTGTAATAGGCTTTATAATAACAGCTACCAGGGTTGTTCCATGAAAAGAGGGCATTTTGGGTAGTGTAGTTCTTTTTAAAAACACATTTTTATTTCACCTAATTATAATATTTTGTCATAAAGAGCATGTTTCACTTCATTAAAAAAACATTTTCCCATCTCAAGAGGTCAAATTAAGAAAAATGGCAATCAAAGTAACAGGGAAAAGTAGCAATTAAAGTAACAGGGTTGACCGTAACAGAGCCAGCACTCCCTTTGAGACAGGGGGAATGGAAGCATGTTGTGCGCAACGGGGAGGGGCAATTGAATGCAAGCTCCCCCTTTTTGCTCAGAACAGGCTCAATTCAACGGGGCATGGACTCTACAAGGTGTCGAAAGCGTTCCACAGGGATGCTGGCCTATGTTGACTCCAATGCTTCCCGCTGTTGTGTGAAGTTGGCTGGATGTCCTTTGGGTGGTGGACCATTCTTGATACACACAAACAGTTGAGCGTGAAAAACCCAGCAGCATTGCAGTTCTTGACACACATGGCGGTGCTCCTGGCACCTACTACCATACCCCGTTTTTAAGACACTTAAATGTTTAGTCTTGCCCATTCGCTCTCTGAATGGCACACATACACAATCCATGTCTCAATTGTCTCAAGGCTTGGAAATCCTTCTTTAACCCATATCCTCTCCTTCATCTACACTGATTGAAGTGGATTTAACAGGTGACATCAATAAGGGATCAAAGATTTCAACTGGATTCACCTGGTCAGTCTATGTCATGGAAAGAGCAGGTGTTCCTAATGTTTTGTACACTAAGTGTACACTGGAGTTGCTTACCAAGACGACGTTGAATGTTCTTGAGTGGCCTAGTTACAGTCTTGACTTAAATCAGCTTGAAAATCTGAAAATGGCTGAGCTTGAAGAATTAAAAAAAAAAAGAATACTGTGCAAATATTGTACAGTTCAAGTTTGCAAAGCTCTTAGAGAATTACCCAGAAAGACTCGCAGCTGTAATCGCTGCCAATGACTCAGGGGTCTGAATAAATGAGATATTTCTGTATTTCATTTTCAAATTATTTGTCAAAATATCTACAAACATGTTTTGTCACTATCGTTATTGGACGTTGTGTGTAGATGGGTGAGAGAAAAAAAATCAATAATGGTGAAATGTTGGGGTTAAGTGGGTTCTAATCTTCCTAAATGTCAGAAAAACACAATATTGTAGAAGAGGTGTTCTACTAACATATCATTGTGCAAGTACAGAGATACTGTACCTATCAACGTTGTGTCTGGTGGTGCTGGGGCTACCTTGCCAAGCATGTCAGTCATCATACCTTCCTGTATGGTGTCCCATATAGATTTAGGCCACTTTAGCGAGACTTTATTCATATAACAATTTTGATGTATTAAATGTTCCATGTGATTTATTTTAAAGGTCACTTAATTTAATAAAACAAACGTTTAAAATTCAGTATTGATGCACAGTTCCTACTTAAAATATCAAAGGGACGCTATTCTTTGAATGACCCACCAACATCAGAGAGAATTCATTCTTGTCTGGCAGATCATGTGTTAATTAGCCTGCATGTGAAGTAGGCAGCTCATGGAATGTAGCCACCTCCAGCAGCCTGTGGTAAGGTGAGGCCCAAGGTTGTGACTAGATGGAGTACAAATACGACCGGAAGTTACTTTTCCTAGCAATTCTCCTAACATGGTACGTTAATTCTCCTAACCTGGTACGTTAATTCTCCTAACCTGGTACATTAATTCTCCTAACCTGGTACGTTAATTCTCCTAACCTGGTACGTTAATTCTCCTAACCTGGTACGTTAATTCTCCTAACCTGGTGCGTATGTTCTCCTAACCTGGTGCGTATGTTCTCCTAACCTGGTGCGTATGTTCTCCTAACCTGCTGCGTATGTTCTCCTAACCTGCTGCGTATGTTCTCCTAACCTGCTGCGTATGTTCTCTTAACCTGCTGCGTATGTTCTCTTAACCTGCTGCGTATGTTCTCCTAACCTGCTGCGTATGTTCTCCTAACCTGCTGCGTATGTTCTCCTAACCTGCTGCGTATGTTCTCCTAACCTGCTGCGTATGTTCTCCTAACCTTGTGCGTAAATTCTCCTAACCTGCTGCGTATGTTCTCCTAACCTGCTGCGTATGTTCTCCTAACCTGCTGCGTATGTTCTCCTAACCTGCTGCGTATGTTCTCCTAACCTGCTGCGTATGTTCTCCTAACCTGCTGCGTTAGTTCTCCTAACCTGCTGCGTATGTTCTCCTAACCTGCTGCGTTAGTTCTCCTAACCTGCTGCGTATGTTCTCCTAACCTGCTGCGTTAGTTCTCCTAACCTGCTGCGTTAGTTCTCCTAACCCGCTGGGTAAATTCTCCTAACCCGCTGCATTAATTCACCTAACCCGCTGCATAAGTTATCCTAACCTGATGCGTTAGTTCTCCTAACCTGGTGCGTTAGTTCTCCTAACCTGGTGCGTAAGTTCTCCTAACCTGGTGCGTTAGTTCTCCTAATCTGCTGCATAAGTTCATGGTGAAGGCATGGCCACTGGCCAGCCCTGGTTCCTGCCTCCTACATTACCCATGTACATGTTCCTCCCATTGAGCTTGATTATTAGTGAACAATGTCATAATGAACAGCACAGGAGAACACACCCTTGTTGAGCTTTACATTGGCATTTCTCGCATTGCAGACTATCCTATGTATCTGCACGGTGTCCTCAAAATAAGGAATAAACTTCATATACCTGAACATGATTTCCCTCTAGCCTGTTCTCATTAACCAAACCTGCCCAGATGCAGGGTTGGAGGTACAGTCATGCAAGTACAGTGTTTTTACACCTTAATACCTTAATCTGACGCTCTAAATTTCTCTACTCTGTATGGTATGGCAATGCAGTTGAATAATGTCTCTATTGTATTGACACTGTGTTTTGAAGGCCACTTTCTGTGTGGGAACAACCTCTGTGAGAAGGAGGAGGACCTGAAGAGCTGGGACGTGAACTTTGCCCATGTGGAGCAGGGAGAGAAGAGAAACACATGGGTCAAACTCAGTAAGAGCTCTGTTGTTTACATGTTAGTCATTTAGCACACGTGCTTATTCAGCCTAACTGACAGGAGCAATTTGGGTGCCTTGCTCAAGGGCACATTGACAGATTTCCACCTCGTTAGCTCAGGGGTTCGAACCAGCAACCTTTCGGAAACTGGCACAGCGCTCACAACCGCTAGGCTACCTGCCACTGGCCGTCTAAGCTAGGGCTGGGCCTTCAAGCCTCACGCCGGTATCATGGTGGGGCAAATCGCATTAATGAAGCCTAAAGAATGACTCCCTTTCGTATTGTGATCCCTGAAGAAACTCAGAACATGCTAGATTAACTTTTTTTTAAAGCTTTTCCTGTTGAAAAACAATATCCCACATGTAAGTACAGGAATATTCACACACTTAAAAGAAAACTCCACCCAAAAACAATGTTTTTGTAATTGTTTCATTAGTCCATTGTTGACATAGTCCCAAAATGTTTTGCATGTCAGCATTCAAGTTGAGAACAAAATAGGAAAGGTCCACCCTTTGTGCTATGTCATGACTGACCTGGACCAACTATTGAGATGTGCCTTTTGTGAAGTAAATCAGGTGTTAAATGAAATGAAAAGGAGACTGGAGTAGGACTTTAAAGTTTATGTATTGATATCAAGCAGTCTGTCAAAATGATAATTTCCTAGATGATAAAAGGGGGATACCTAGTCAGTTACAACCGAAATGTGTCTTCGGCATTTAACCCAACCTCTCTGATCCAGAGAGGTGCGGGGGGCTGCCGTAATCAACATCCACGTCTTTGGGTTAACTGCCTTGCTCAGAACAACAGATTTGTATTTTGTCAGCTCAGGGATTTGATCCTGCAACCTTTTAGTTACTGGCCCAACACTCTAACCACTAGGCTATAAGCACTATTCCAATTATTTGCTATACTAACAGGTGGTATTTTCTAGGACTCTGCCTCGAGTGCTCCTTTAAACTATCATCCCAGGAAGTTGACTTGCTAATTGTTCCCTGTCAGTTTATCTTCATCCATTGACCACTAATGGGGTCTCTGGCCCCTTTTAGCGGTGTCAAAATGTCACAATTAATGTTTGAAGATTGGCTGAACTTCAACAAGGGACTCGTTTTTTTTTCAGGAGAAAGGAGGTGATCGCCAAGAAGAAAAAAGAAGAAAGCAGAGACAAGTCGTCTGAGGAAAATCAAGTTGAACCACAGGCAAAAAGATCCAAGAAAGCAGAGACAAACATCAGAGGAGACAGAAAGACAAGACTCTACCATTTCATATCTTTGTACAACTATGGCTGTAGGTAGACGCAAACAACAGGCCATGGTGATGAAATGAAAAGTGCTGAAGGTGTTTGTACTAATGTCTTAATGGTGTAATACAACATTTAGAAACATGAGCATTTGAAAACTCAAACCCATTCATAAACATCTTATAAACACCTACTATAGTGTTTAGACAAAGTGGAATCTCAATTCAATGGCTCAGACACAAGAGGCATGTGGCAGGGTCTACAGTCAATCACGGACTACAAGAAGAAACCCAGCCCAGTCACGGACCAGGATGTCTTGCTCCCAGGCAGACTAAATAACTTTTTTGCCCGCTTTGAGGACAATACAGTGCCACTGACACGGCCTGCAACGAAAACATGCGGTCTCTCCTTCACTGCAGCCGAGGTGAGTAAGACATTTAAACGTGTTAACCCTCGCAAGGCTGCAGGCCCAGACGGCATCCCCAGCCGCGCCCTCAGAGCATGCGCAGACCAGCTGGCCGGTGTGTTTACGGACATATTCAATCAATCCCTATACCAGTCTGCTGTTCCCACATGCTTCAAGAGGGCCACCATTGTTCCTGTTCCCAAGAAAGCTAAGGTAACTGAGCTAAACGACTACCGCCCGTAGCACTCACTTCCGTCATCATGAAGTGCTTTGAGAGACTAGTCAAGGACCATATCACCTCCACCCTACCTGACACCCTAGACCCACTCCAATTTGCTTACCGCCCAAATAGGTCCACAGACGATGCAATCTCAACCACACTGCACACTGCCCTAACCCACCTGGACAAGAGGAATACCTATGTGAGAATGCTGTTCATCGACTACAGCTCGGCATTCAACACCATAGTACCCTCCAAGCTCGTCATCAAGCTCGAGACCCTGGGTCTCGACCCGCCCTGTGCAACTGGGTACTGGACTTCCTGACGGGCCGCCCCCAGGTGGTGAGGGTAGGCAACAACATCTCCTCCCGCTGATCCTCAACACGGGGCCCCACAAGGGTGCGTTCTGAGCCCTCTCCTGTACTCCCTGTTCACCCACGACTGCGTGGCCACGCACGCCTCCAACTCAATCATCAAGTTTGCGGACGACACAACAGTGGTAGGCTTGATTACCAACAACGAGAGACGGCCTACAGGGAGGAGGTGAGGGCCCTCGGAGTGTGGTGTCAGGAAAATAACCTCACATTCAACGTCAACAAAACTAAGGAGATGATTGTGGACTTCAGGAAACAGCAGAGGGAACACCCCTATCCACATCGATGGAACAGTAGTGGAGAGGGTAGCAAGTTTTAAGTTCCTCGGCATACACATCACAGACAAACTGAATTGGTCCACTCACACTGACAGCGTCGTGAAGAAGGCGCAGCAGCGCCTCTTCAACCTCAGGAGGCTGAAGAAATTCGGCTTGTCACCAAAAGCACGAACTTCTACAGATGCACAATCGAGAGCATCCTGGCGGGCTGTATCACCGCCTGGTACGGCAACTGCTCCGCCCTCAACCGTAAGGCTCTCCAGAGGGTAGTGAGGTCTGCACAACGCATCACCGGGGCAAACTACCTGCCCTCCAGGACACCTACACCACCCGATGTTACAGGAAGGCCATAAAGATCATCAAGGACATCAACCACCCGAACCACTGCCTGTTCACCCCGCTATCATCCAGAAGGCGAGGTCAGTACAGGTGCATCAAAGCTGGGACTGAGAGACTGAAAAACAGCTTCTATCTCAAGGCTATCAGACTGTTAAACAGCCACCATTGAGTGGCTGCTGCCAACACACTGTCATTGACACTGACCCAACTCCAGCCACTTTAATAATGGGAATTGATGGGAAATGATGTAAATATATCACTAGCCACTTTAAACAATGCTACCTTATATAATGTTACTTACCCTACATTATTCATCTCATATGCATACGTATATACTGTACTCTACATCATCGACTGCATCCTTATGTAATACATGTATCACTAGCCACTTTAACTATGCCACTTTGTTTACTTTGTCTACATACTCATCTCATATGTATATACTGTACTCGATACCATCTACTGTATGCTGCTCTGTACCATCACTCACTCATATATCCTTATGTACATATTCTTTATCCCCTAACACTGTGTATAAGACAGTAGTTTTAGAATTGTTAGTTAGATTACTTGTTGGTTATCACTGCATTGTCGGAACTAGAAGCACAAGCATTTCGCTACACTCGCATTAACATCTGCTAACCATGTGTATGTGACAAATAAAATTTGATTTGATTTGATTTGATTTGAGATATTACATAATATCTGACTGAAAGCAGCCGTTTCACATGGAGGAGGAAAAAAATCACAACACTTTGGTTGCTTTTTGTTGTTGCTCAATGTCAGCTGCACATAGTTGGCTGTCTGAGTTGAACTGACTGAGTTCCACCTCTCTCTCCCCCCAGCAGGCCCCTCCTAACGCTCCTCCCCCAGGAACTCTGAGGACAACTCCCAGCAGTCAGACAAAGGTAGTGTTTATTCTCACTCTCCACCTCCCTACAAAGTCAAGCGGTTCGTTACCTTACACCCTCAGGACAAGCAGAACGGACGTGCCCTAATGTCCTCATTCACAACAGGTGCTTTTAAAATACATTTAAAAAATATATATTTTAAAAACACATGGGCTAGTTTGGTCATAAGGCCTCAGTCAGACAACAGTCATACTTTCATTGTGGATTCAGCTGCACTTGAAGTATGGGCCTGCTTACCCTGGGTTTTCAATGTGACGTAAATAAAAGCAGCCGCTGCACACGAAGGCCAAGTTCCAAGGCCAAGGTGCAGATCAAGGGCCATACTCTTACGGCTGAAGCTGCAGGACTGAAGGTAACTGACCCGTTCCGTCCCCTGGACCTTAGCCGCCTAAAGTAGGGGTGCTGAGGGTTCTCCAGCACCCCCTGATAAATCACAATTAAAACATTTCAGCACCCCCACCTCAAAACATCTTCCCCGGCGCCATGCCCTGGATGCCTCTTCCCAGAGCTAAAGAACCGAATCATGTTCTACGCATGTTTCTTTAGCACTGCTTTATACACACATTCTCACTTTACTCACTGTCAATTGTGAATGAGAATTCTTCAAGTTTTACCGGGGAAACATCCATGCAGCATCTGCATGCCAACCATTTGACCTCATTCATTTTCATGGGAATATGCATTTAGATCTTATTGAGTTGTGTACGCTACGTTGTTGTTTTGCATTACAGTTGAAGTTGGAAGTTTACATACACTTAGGTTGGAGTCATTAAAACTCGTTTTTCAACCACTCCACAAATTTCTTGTTAACAAACTATGGTTTTGGCAAGTCGGTTAGGATATCTACTTGGTGCATGACACAAGGAATTTTTCCAACAATTGTTTGCAGACAGATTATTTCACTTATAACTCACTGTATCACAATTCCAGTGGGTCAGAATTTTAGATACACTAAGTTCACTGTGCCTTTAAACAGCTTGGAAAATTCCAGACAATTATGTCATGGCTTTAGAAGCTTCTGATAGGCTAATTGACATCATTTGAGTCAATTGGAGGTGTACGTGTGCATGTATTTCAAGGCCTACCTTCAAACTCAGTGCCTCTGCTTGACATCATGGGAAAATCAAAAGAAATCAGCCAAGCCATCAGATTTTTGTTTTTAGACCTCAACAAGTCTGGTTCATCCTTGAGAGCAATTTCCAAACGGCTGAAGGTACCACGTTCATCTGTACAAACAATAGTATGCAAGTATAAACACCACGGGACCACGCAGCCAACATGCCGCTCAGGAAGGAGACGCATTCTGTTTCCTAGAGATGAACGTACTTTGGTGCGAAAATGTGAAAATCAATCCCAGAACAACAGCAAAGGACCTTGTGAAGATGCTGGAGGAAACAGGTACAAACGTATCTATATCCACAGTAAAACGAGTCCTATATTGACATAACCTGAAAGGCCACTCAGCAAGGAAGAAGCCACTGCTCCAAAACCATTTGCAACTGCACATGGGGAAAAGATCGTACTTTTTTGAGAAATGTCCTCTGGTCTGAGGACATTTCTGTTTGGCCATAATGACCATTGTTATGTTTGGAGGAAAAAGGGGGAGGCTTTCAAGCCGAAGAACACCATCCCAACCGTGAAGCACGGGGGTGGCAGCATCATGTTGTGGGGATGCTTTGCTGCAGGAGGGACTGGTGCACTTCACAAAATAGATGGCATTATGAGGATGGAAAACTATGTGGATATATTGAAGCAACATCTCAAGACATCAGTCAGGAAGTTAAAGCTTGGTCGCGAATGGGTCTTCCAAATGGACAATGACCCCAGGCATACTTCCAATGTTGTGGCAAAATGGCTTAAGGACAACAAAGTCAAGATATTGGAGTGGCCATCACAAAGCCCTGACCTCAATCCCATAGAAAATGTCTGGGAAATACTGAAAAAGCGTGTGCGAGCAAGGAAGCCTACAAACCTGACCCAGTTACACCAGCTCTGTCAGGATGAATGGGACAAAATTCACCCAACTTATTGTGGGAGGCTTGTGGAAGGCTACCTGAAACGTTTGACCCAAGTTAAACAATTTAAAGGCAATGCTACCAAATACTAATTGAGTGTATGCAAACTTCTGACCCACTGGGAATGTGACGAAAGAAATAAAAGCTGAAATAAATCATTCTCTCTACTATTATTCTGCCATGTCACATTCTTAAAATAAAGTGGTGATCCCAACTGACCTAAGACAGGGAATTTGTACGAGGATTAAATGTCAGGAATTGTGAAAAACTGAGTTTAAATGTATTTGGCTAAGGTGTATGTAAACCTTCGACTTGAACTGTATGTACAGTAAGCAAATTTGAGAGCAGATTGTGTTAACGAAGTGTAGCCTAGGCCTACCTGTGTTTTGTTTCAATTAAAGCACATATTTTGCCTAGTGGCGCACTCTGTTTGCACAATCATCCTAACATGAGGTGGTGTTTTGTCTCACAGTAACATTCAGACCAGAGTTCAAATACTATTTAAAATATCTCAATTACTTTCACATATATTTTGAAGTAAGTATTCAGATATTTTAAAAGACAAGTAGTTGAGTATTGTACTGTATTTAGGAATACACCTGGAAAGTATTGGCAGGTATTTGAAAATACTCAAATACACTGACTCAAATGCCCTCCCATGTGTAACGGATGTGAAACGGCTAGCTTAGTTAGCGGTGCACGCTAAATAGCGTTTCAATCGGTGACGTCACTTGCTCTGAGACCTTGAAGTAGTAGTTCCCCTTGCTCTGCATTGGCTGCGGCGTTTGTGGAGCGATGGGTAACGATGCTTCGAGGTTGACTGTTGTTGATGTGTGCAGAGGGTCCCTGGTTCGCGCCCGGGTATGGGCGAGGGGACGGTCTAAAGTTATACTGTTTCACATGCATTTAACCCAGGTTTTTGAAAATAGTATTTGAAATAATTATTTGAAAATACTTCCAAAAGAAGAAGTTGATTCGGGCCACATTATTTGAAAATACTCAAAAACAAGTATTTCAATAACAGATCGTCAAATCCACAAGTATTTGATTATTTTGAGCCCAGGTTTAGTAATGTTGTGCTATGCTATTATATTCAGTTCTGTCATGTATGAATACTGTGATCTTGCAGACATTGATTCAGCTTTCATCTAACTTTATTTAACAAGCACCATTCTCCATTCATCATTGAAATTAGCCTGTTCTCTCGGCAGCCGAACGAATCCTGCACATGCGCAGAAGCTTTGGTTGTTTAGCTATCGGGAAGAGGCATCCAGAGAATTCGGCAACGCAGCCTGTCCGTACTCTTATAGGTTTAAGTCGGACTTGACTCTTCTGACCCTCCTTAATCCTTCAGTGCTGTAACTATGTTGCATGTGCCGCAACAATTCCTTAGTTAAAGCCCCTTATGGGTTTGTTTTTGAAAGCATTATGAATATTATTGAATGTAATGCATGAAAAGCTCTTTATGAATAAAGTGTTTCTGTTTTGCATTGTCTCCTTCCTGCCATGTAGGAGAGGGAGAACACAGTGAGGAGCCAAAGGGCCTGTCGGAGGCAGACCACTGGAAAGGCCCAGCCCCCACCGTGGAGGAGGAGTCCAGGTGAGCTTAGCAGTCCAACATTATATCACCCTTACAAAGCCCTGCTAGGCCTCTAGACACGTTTACAGACACTAGTACCGACCAATTAAACTTTGATTTGACTATTTTCTGTCTTCCAGGGAGGAGGAGTTAGATGAGTACTTTGAGGACATGTTTCTTTCACCCTGCCCTTGGATTTCTGCCAGCAAGAGTCAACATGCAAGAGTCAACATGCAAGAGTCAACGTGCAAGAGTCAACGTGCAAGAGTCAACGTGCAAGAGTCAACGTGCAAGAGTCAACGTGCAAGAGTAGATTTGATTGATTTTCTATTAGACGTGGTTATCTTCGTTTAATATTTCAGTTTGTCTGAAGCTGAATAAAATGCAGGTTATTTTTTAATCCTGAGCTTCTAATTCAGCCTCTTGACATTTCATTATAACTGAAATAAAGACTACAATATGCATGAAGTGCCATGTAAGAACCCAGTATCGAAGTGTATTTAGAAAAAGCACAATCCACTAACTCCCAAGAAAAAACTATCTGAAAAGAAAAGGACTGGAAACATTCAACCATAGGAGGTTGGTGGCACCTTAATAGGGGAGGACAGGCTTGTGGTAATGACTGGAGCTAATAGGTGGAATGGTATCAAACACATGGTTTCCATGGTTTCTCTGTGTTTGATGCCATTCCATTCGTACGGTTCCAGCCATTATTATGAGCCTCCACTACATTCAACCATGGTAGTAGAGACAGAGACAAAATACAAGCCCAGGCATTGGAAAGTGCATGTATTAACACATCAATATTGTTCCTGTAGGGTTATAGTTCACCAATGTTCTGTATAGGGTTATCGATACCCAGACCATATGAACCAATGTCACTGAGTTCCTCAGATGCTGTAGTAGCACTAGGATTAGGAAGCAGTGCATTATGCCCAACATTGCTTGGCGTGCTGTTTTCATTAGTGTGTCACTTGCCCAGGGATTAGACACATTGGCTTTAATCACCAGTAACTACTCTTCTATCTGAAGGAGTCCTTAAGTACCCTGAGTTAACACATTATAACCGTCCATGATAACCGACCATGATATCCATCCATGATAACCGACCATGATATCCGACCATGATATCCATCCATGATACCCGTCCACGATAACCGACCATGATATCCATCCATGATAACCGTCCACGATAACCAACCATGATAATATATACCCTACTGCCCCATTTAATATACCCTAATACCCCATTAATATACCCTACTACCCCGTTAAAGAGTGTGGATCTCCTTTTGCACAGTATTGTAGGCCTGTAGTTCCTACAGGTCACAGACACAGACATAAGGTTGCATTGATTTCATCATCTTTTGCTTTCTTAATTGTCTTTGATTGAAAAAATGTCATGCCTAAAATGTACACTGTCGTATAGTAAATGCAGTGTACTGCTAAAATGTGCTTTTTAGCAGGTTTATAGGATGATACAGGATGTAAACACCTCACGCAGACATCACTCAAGGTGCTCACTCAAAGTGTATTGGTCTCGGCAGCACGCCAGTCGGCTCATCTTCTTCTTCCAGGGCTAATCCAGCTTGATAGGGTAATCCCCAAGCACGATACAGGCGTCATGAGGAGGGCTGTCTACCCCAAGGTTCTTCAAGTTCATTCAGCATGTCAATGTGCTAGTCCAGCTCAAGGCAGAGGAGGCTGGTGTGGGGAGCTGTATGATACTGGGTAATGGCTGGAATGGAGTTAATGGAACAGTTTCCATGTGTTTGATTTGTTTGGTACCATCCCATTGATTCCATTCCAGCCATTACAATGAGCCTGTCCTCTTATAGTTCCTCCCACCATCTCCTCTTGTTTCAAGGGTAGTGGGTAAAATTGTTCAAGTGTAAAAATGAATTCAGTGGGCAGGTGTAAAGAATGTGACGAGAATTCCCCAGACTTTGATGTATGCCTTTATTTTGTTAACACGTTACATCTCATGACACGTACAGACAGTAGAATTCCTTTCATCAGACATCAAATTCTAATCTCTCTCAATTTAATTAGTAGATATACATGTTATATACATTTTTCTTAGTAGATATACCTTTCCAGGCCGAGTGGCCTGCCCTGCCTAGCAGCTTTAGGAACAAAGATTCAGAGAAGCCATTTAAGATGCAGGTTGGCTGTCAAAGCCACTCTTATTGGATTAGTGCTCTTGATTGACAGGTCACGTTGCATAAAGCAAAGAATCAAACTTTGCCTGCATTGTTTCCTGCTTACAGCCACTGCCTCCGCAGACGCCTCAGTCACCTGTTACAGTAGGTCGAAAGGAGATGTCTCGGCAGGACTTGTAAGGAGTTATTTTTATGGGAACCCCATTGCAATTCAATCGGGTTCATCAATGAACTTTCTCACTGTTGCATAAGTACATTTTACACAGGTCCCCGAATGGTCAAACAAAGAAAAGAAGGACTTTGGCCTGCCTGAGACCACATTGGAGGCTGGTACTCCATCAAACAAACATGATGGCCCTCACAAACAGAAAGATATGATAAGACTTCGGTAGCCTGCTTGATCTACAGTAAGTAGGGTATTTAAAGTTTAAAGCTGTGCAGATCTCAAAAGCTGTCTGGCAAGCAAACTCAATCCCATCAAATCATCTTATGGTCAGGTACTTGAAGACACACGAACCTGATAGAACATTTCCGAGGCTTGCCTCCTAGTAACAAGCAAATTGTAGATTTAATTTGTACATATTTTACATACATTTCCTATGTGATGAACTACATTTTTTTGGAGAATGCACATACATAATAGCATAATCTATATTTTTGAAAGATTACTGCATTTCAATATATGATACACATATGTATAAATAGCAAGTAATATGTATATTACATTTTCAAGTTATTGGGAAAATGTTGTGCAGTTTCAAATTGTACACAGTTTGCAATGGATACCTGATGCTCAAACGCGACTTCTAACCAGATCGATCATCAGTTCATACGATCTAAAGACTCTTAAAATACATCAAGTAGAAAATCTGACAAACAATCCAAAAATATATATTTAGCATATTAACACAAATATACCTTCACAAGGCTCAGAAGAGTGTGCACGTTTTCAGCATTGCTGCTATATTAACCTTCGGTAAAGTCAATTGTCACTTGCTAAAACACAGTAGCAAGTTTACCTTTTAAGCTTGAGTTATGGGAAGAAGCGTGTGCTCTTACAGCACAGCATTCTAAAGGAGCAGTGTCTGTCTCTCTCTTTCTACAGAGTTTGTGTTATCATTTGTACTCATATTTGTTTGTAAAAAAATTCTTGAGATGTGTATATAAGATATTTAGCAGTATTCCTGTTCTCATAAAACAGCTCAGTTATAAAAGTTTGTCCACTGAACTCTCACCCTCATATCTTTATGGGCCATCAGAGTATGGATAAAAATGTACAGCTAATTATTTCCCCGAGCAGAATGTGTCTCAATAAATAGTATTTAAATACAGTATATGCCATTTGGCAGATGTTAAGATGTAATGTTCGTTTCATTACATAGATGATGTTAGTTGTCGATTAAGTAGTACCTATAGTTAGTTATCTGTGAAAGATATGCTCTACTTTAACTGTGCTGTCCAGATATGGTAATGCTCCAACTGCTGGGACATCTGTGTTGATCCATCAGGATTGGCTTATCAAGTCCTGAGAATGAGGTGAAGCGATCGAGTCAGTCCACAAAGGGATACAACTTCACACTGACTGCCTGCTGCGCCTAGGGATCCTCCGCCACACGGCAAGGGCAGAGGCACACTCCAGGGGGTTAGGCAATGGTGCAGGTCTTGGACTTTCCCCCCTCTGGGACCTCATCTGCTGTTTAATCAGAAAACCGGACAGCAGGACAGTTAGCCAGCAAGTAGCAACACAGCAAGACAGCAATGACATGCATAGCAAGACAAATCAAATCAAAAGTTTGATTGATTTGATTTGATAGCAAGACAGGAAGCAGCAATATAAACAGTAAGAAGACTGTCTCAGTTTGTCTACTTATGTAACCTTAACACCAAGGTTAGGTAACTTTGTGGCCTGAATGACCACTGGAGCCTTGGCTAGTGTGTGCATTGACAAGCCTCAGGCACTGTGTCTAAAATAATGGTACTTAGTGGTATGGATATTTCTCTGGAGATTGTACAATAGCATTCCCTTTAATTCTAATTCAATTCTTGAATTAGAATTGGCCACACCCCACAGGAAGCAGAATTTGAATTGAATTTGAATTAAAGAGGAAATCAGCAGTTGAAACAATAACAAAGCGTATTCCCCGCCCCTGTTTCGGTAAAAAGCTGAGGGGATGGAGCTGGAGAAATGTTACCACTCATAGACAGTGCTATGAATGAAATGACTGATCATCCACGATATCAAAATTATACTTTTAACTATGGTTTGAGGCTCTATAGTGTTTGTTTACATGTACTTTGTTTACAAACATTGGAGTAAAACAGGCTTATTTGGGTTCTGATTGGGTACGACAGTTGAACTAAGCTCATGAGGCATTTATAAGTTATATTCTTCAAGAATCAGTGGGTACATCTCATTTAGAAGACATAAAATGCATCTAGCAACTGCAGATTTACCCTTTAAAGGAAGTATATTTAATTCAATGAAATTAAAATGGTTCATTTCTTCTACCCGTCATTACACTGAGTATACAAAACAAACATTAAGGACACCTTCCTAATATTGAGTTGCACACATATAAAATCATGTCTCAATTGTTTCAAGGCTTAAAAATCCTTCTTTAACCTGTCTCCACACCATCTACACTCATTGAGGTATATTTAACAAGTGACATCAATAAAGGATAATAACTTTCACCTGGATTCACCTGGTCAGTCATGGAAAGAGCAGGTGTTCTTAATGTTTTGTACACTCTGGGTAAATCACTTTATTAATCACCGTTTGGGGGATTATTAAAGTACTATTTTATCTTATAATAAATGTTTATTTTGACATATGGCGTCCAATATTATGTAAACATTAGATTTTTTAAACTTCTTAAATTCAATTAAAAATAGAACTTCAATTCATGGCTTGAATTGAAATAAATTCCAAATTCCAAACTGACTCCAACCCTGATTTCTTTGAGACTTGAATGTATTTCAAATGTCACCTGGTGGTGCCTCAAGCTTCTTTTTCTCTTCCTCGATGGCCGCCATCTTGGCGGCGTGGATGTCGGCCAGCTCTTTCCAGTTCTTTAGGTTGATGTTCAGCCCATCAAACATGGGGGTGATCTCTACGTGGAACCTTGAGAACTCCTGCACACAAGTAGGCCCCATTTATCGCAAGCATTCACATACCCGGGACTGTCACTCAGCCTGACATCTTCCTTTACGGTGCAAACATTCCTGCCGGGGAGTTTATCTGGTGCACACTTAGAGATAAATAAGCCCACTAGGCTCTCAGGTGGTCTAAACTGGACGGCCCTGTCACAGAAGTTGATATTGATAGTTCACAGAGAAACTGATCTCATCTATTTTTATAAGGATGATTCCGTTTCCAAAAATAAAAAGACAAAATACCACAAGCTGATTTCTTTCTAATCGATCCCAATGAATTAAGACACACACAAAAAATAGGGCTTGGTTGAATTTCAACCAGCCAGGCAGTTACCTTGTACACGAACGCACACACAAACTGAATGAAACCGCACTGCATCTTGGGTAACTCCGCCGCACAGTTTCTGTCCATCATGGGCTGAGGAGCAATGAACGGGATGGAGTAAGATCAACACAAACAGAGAACTAACATATGTTCAGTGATTACTCTATAAACATCTATTGTAAATAAACGGAGTCCTCCCCCCCCCCCCTCACAAACTCACAATGGGTTGCTGATCGAGAACGGTCCTTTCCAAGTCACCTTGCTCCCAGAACTCAGCTGCGACCATAAGAGCCACCTATGAGGTGGAGAATTGGCAGCAAAGAATGTATCAGTACTAATCTGCACCTCGGAGCTTCCTGTGGTCTATATTGTTTGGAGGAAATGGAAAAGGGGATTTTGTTTTCCTGTGTTGTTTTGTTTCATGACATGGTGGACATATATAGCACCCACCTTGCTCTGGACCTCCCATGGTTTGGTGATGGCAGACAAGTCACAACCTGTCATCATCATGGCCCTGACACACAAGAAGGGACAGTACTGTTAGAGGAATTATTCCAGAATTATACAAGAATCTTCATTAATGTTATACACGCAACCATAAACTGTGGCAATGTGCACTTTAAGAAAAGTGGCCAACTGCCTCAAGTTTGCAATCGCGTAGCAAACCCCCCGAGATGGAGGACAGAAGAACATTCCTACTCACATGATAATTTCCTTCCTGACTGGGTTGTTGGAAATATGATCGATTTTATCCTTCTCGGTTTCCATTGGCTCAGTGGCGTTCACAATGTTCTGGAACATTGTTCTTTTCCTGGGGGCCAGACCAACAGTCAAATTAGCAGTTTGCACATGATAGATGATACTGATTCAGTATATTAAGAAGCAGCTATATCAGAGATAACAACAATTGTAAAAAACCCACTTGAAGTACAAGGCCAGATCAGTGGCAATGATGCAGACGTCAAACAAGTGCTGTACAGTCTCAAACTGACGCTTCTGGAGATTCACAAAGATGTTCAGGCTCTGAAGGAGGAGCAGAGAAAAATGTAAGTTCAACTCCCGCAATTGCCTTGTGTACAAACACTGGCCAAACGTAATGCACTCTATAGGGAATAGGGTGACATTTGGGACACAGACACTGGAGTCAGGCGTCTCTAACCTCCTCAGCCATGAGCGTCTTGCTATACTCCAAATGGTGCCTCTCCATGATGGAGGATCCGTGTAGTTTGGCTAAAGGCGATCCACTCCTGCAGGTCAGAGAGGGGTAACACCCAGTCGTTAGACCCCAAACGGCACATTCCAAACCAATAACAGATAACTAAACTGTGTGCTTCGAGTGCAGGTTGGCATTTATTTCCCCCGTCATGCATTTTGTTCTGACAGCAGCTCTGCAGAGTGGTCGCTATCTGGCACAGCCACAAAGTCATCAAATCTGATTTTAAACCGAACCCTAACCTTAACCCTAACCGTACCCACACTGCTAACCCTAATGCCTAACCCTAACCTTAACCCTAACCCTAACCTTAACCCTAACCTTACCCACACTGCTAACCCTAATGCCTAACCCTTTTACAATATAACCAGTTTTGACTTTGCAGCTGGTCTATCTAAGGGGAACTCGCTCAGTTCTGCCTCCAAGACAAGACTCATGACAATAAACGTCAATCTGCACTTTGAATGCTCATAGGTAAACGAAGGGGGTTCTTACTTTGTCTGGTATAAGTTGTTGGTCCCCCTGTGGTCAATATCGTGGCAGAATGCAGCGGCCACCATGGCAAAGGCATCCAGGTCAGAGTAATATTTCCTCAGCCTGCCAGTCTGTGAAGCAAAAGGGCTGATCCATTATATTTTCTCTTATTGTTTTTCTACTTCACAAAAAACATCACACAAAAAAAAAAACAATCCATTATCAAACAAAATGGGAGGGGTGGGGTGATCGATCTATTATCAAACAGAATGGGAGGGGTGGGGTGATCGATCCATTATCAAACAGAATGGGAGGGGTGGGGTGATCGATCTATTATCAAACAGAATGGGAGGGGTGGGGTGATCGATCTATTATCAAACAGAATGGGAGGGGTGGGGTGATCGATCTATTATCAAACAGAATGGGAGGGTGGGGTGATCGATCCATTATCAAACAGAATGGGAGGGGTGGGGTGATCGATCTATTATCAAACAGAATGGGAGGGGTGGGGTGATCGATCTATTATCAAACAGAATGGGAGGGGTGGGGTGATCAAACAGAATGGGAGGGGTGGGGTGATCTGATCCATTATCAAACAGAATGGGAGGGTGGGGTGATCGATCTATTATCAAACAGAATGGGAGGGGTGGGGTGATCGATCTATTATCAAACAGAATGGGAGGGGTGGGGTGATCGATCTATTATCAAACAGAATGGGAGGGGTGGGGTGATCGATCTATTATCAAACAGAATGGGAGGGTGGGGTGATCGATCCATTATCAAACAGAATGGGAGGGGTGGGGTGATCGATCTATTATCAAACAGAATGGGAGGGGTGGGGTGATCGATCTATTATCAAACAGAATGGGAGGGGGGTGATCGATCTATTATCAAACAGAATGGGAGGGGTGGGGTGATCGATCTATTATCAAACAGAATGGGAGGGGTGGGGGTGATCGATCTATTATCAACAGAATGGGAGGGGTGGGGTGATCGATCTATTATCAAACAGAATGGGAGATCTATTATCAAACAGAATGGGGTGATCGATCTATTATCAAACAGAATGGGAGGGGTGGGGTGATCGATCTATTATCAAACAGAATGGGAGGGGTGGGGTGATCGATCTATTATCAAACAGAATGGGAGGGGTGGGGTGATCGATCTATTATCAAACAGAATGGGAGGGGTGGGGTGATCGATCTATTATCAAACAGAATGGGAGGGTGGGGTGATCGATCTATTATCAAACAGAATGGGAGGGGTGGGGTGATCGATCTATTATCAAACAGAATGGGAGGGTGGGGGGTGATCGATCTATTATCAAACAGAATGGGAGGGGTGGGGTGATCGATCTATTATCAAACAGAATGGGAGGGGTGGGGTGATCGATCTATTATCAAACAGAATGGGAGGGGAATGGGGTGATCGATCTATTATCAAACAGAATGGGAGGGGTGGGGTGATCGATCTATTATCAAACAGAATGGGAGGGGTGGGGTGATCGATCTATTATCAAACAGAATGGGAGGGGAATGGGGGGTGATCAAACGATCTATTATCAAACAGAATGGGAGGGGTGGGGTGATCGATCTATTATCAAACAGAATGGGAGGGGTGGGGTGATCGATCTATTATCAAACAGAATGGGAGGGGTGGGGTGATCGATCTATTATCAAACAGAATGGGAGGGGTGGGGTGATCGATCCATTATCAAACAGAATGGGAGGGGTGGGGTGATCGATCTATTATCAAACAGAATGGGAGGGGTGGGGTGATCGATCTATTATCAAACAGAATGGGAGGGGTGGGGTGATCGATCTATTATCAAACAGAATGGGAGGGGTGGGGTGATCGATCTATTATCAAACAGAATGGGAGGGGTGGGGTGATCGATCTATTATCAAACAGAATGGGAGGGGAGGGGTGATCGATCTATTATCAAACAGAATGGGAGGGGTGGGGTGATCGATCTATTATCAAACAGAATGGGAGGGGTGGGGTGATCGATCTATTATCAAACAGAATGGGAGGGGTGGGGTGATCGATCTATTATCAAACAGAATGGGAGGGGTGGGGTGATCGATCTATTATCAAACAGTTGGCCCACCTCCCTGACCTACATTAGTGGGCAGCCATTGGTTGGCAGCATCAATGTCTCTAAACAAACATGAACTTTTAACTACTCTTCTTTTGGTGAGGTTATACACCGTCATTCTGTAAATCGATGTAGGTATCAGGTGATAGTACTGGTGCTGTAGGAGTAAAGGGACTCACCTGTAGAAGACAGAACATGGTCTGGCCCACGTTGAAGCCGTGTCTCCAGTTGTGGTAGGTGATGTCACGGTAACCTTTCCGGACAGTGTACATCCATCGCGTGAGGGTCTGGTTGTACATGGGAAAAGGAAACACGATGACATGAGGGATATTTGACCAATGATCTGTTTGTCACGTTTACCATGAGCTACAGTACATGTACATATTACCTCAACTACCTCGTATCCCTGCACATTGACTCCGGGACCTTGTATATAGCCTCGTTATTGTTATTTTATTGTTGCTATTTTCTATTCTATTTGCTCATTTCCTTACTTTTTAACTCTGCACTAATGGGAAAGGGCTCGTGAGTAAGCATATCACGGTAAAGTCTACACCTGTTGTATTCGGTGCATGTGACAAATAACATCTGATTTGATTTGTATGAGCAAACCAGTAAGACATAGCCTAGTAGTTTGACAAAAGGAATGTATTGAGTCATGCACAGTTTATACATTGCAATGCATTCTGGAGACATTTACTGTATAATGCTGAGGTTACAACTAAATAACTACATTCAAATAAACATGATTTCTTTACTAGCCAGGGGCTTCAGGACTGACCTCTGCTGGCACTTTGAACTTCTCCACCACGTTCAGCTCAAAGAAGCAGCGAATCCCGCACATGATGAGGCCGTGCTCAGTCACAGGGAAGTCACTGAAGGAGAACAGTAGCAGGTCGACGTCTATGGCCACAGGACAATTTGATCTCTACACAAGGGCAAATGAATAACCAAATGTTTATTAACTTGCTGAGTCCACTTTCACAGGCAGTTGAAAGTGTTATTAACCTGTTCATAACCTGTTCTGTGTTTGGTATCATGTCCTTGTCCCAAGTTGATCCCTCACACCACTCTGCCACATTATCATTGTGTCTCTACCCACTTCCACTGGCAGCCTGAAACATGATCCTACCAAGAGTTTGTACATCTCTTTCTGGTCACAGTCCTCTGGATCCGCATCAAACTTTTCCTTTGTGTTCTGTGGAAAGAGAAAATGTACGTCCCGTGAGGCTAGTTTCCTCTGTGAAATCTCCACTGTCTAGAAGGTCTAAGATCTAACATATCTCAGGTCTCACCAGGATACTCTGCATTTCTATGTTGGTGCATCTAGTCTGGCACATGAGCATCTCCTGGGCAATGTCCTTTCTCCACTCCATTCTGTTCAGTCTGTCGTACGTGTCGCAGTTCAACACCGACCATCCCAGGAACTGGGTGAGGGCCTGGAACAATGCAGACAGGTCTTTAGCACCTCATACGTTCACAACCCATGACAGGAATGATGAGAGAAGTGGTTGATATGACAGAGAGAGAGAGAGCATGCAAAAGAGAGAGAGGAGAAAAAGAGAGAGAAAGAGAAAGTGCGAGAGTGTGAGAGAGAGCATGCAAAAGAGAGAGAGAAAAAGAGAGAGAGAGAAAGAGAGAGAAAGAGGGAGAAAGAGCGAGAGTGTGAGAGAGAGTGAGAGAGAGAGTGGATGTCTGTGCACTTACCTCAGTGATCTGTTCGTCGTGCTCATCGAATGGTTTGCCATCTTTCCTGTTGAAAAAAGTGGCAATACCCACAATTTCTTCCTTTTTGTTGACGATGGGAAGGGACAAGACGTTCTTGATGACGAAACCTGACTCATCCACAGGCTCTTTCTGAAAGACAAAACGGCATGAAGTCGATTAGTAAACGCTTTGAGAAGGATCCCTAGATTATTGCGTTTTAGCGATACAACACCAATCTGAGGGCTGGTGGTCGTCTTCAAATAGCACATGTTGCTGATGACTTGATATATTGTAACACCAAGGTCATCCTATACTCAATACCATAGTCCTTACCTGGAACGTGAAGTACTCATCAGCGGCAACATTCATCATGTTACAAATCTACAGCGGAAGAAGAAGAAGACATATTTAAGTCAAATCACTCCTTTTTCGCAATCAAATGTTTTTTTTTTCTTTTTCGGAATAATGTTGCCAACAAACATGAATACATACATACAAAATTAAGTTACACCCCCACCCCCATCCCAATCAATCCGAGGACCTGAGGGATCAAATGAAATAAACATACATGGATAATAAATAAATAACAGTCAAATCACTCTCAAAAGTCTCCAATGTACAGTTGGCCCTACATGCGTGAGGATAGTAAATGGTCTGTGGTTAATGTATGGACTACATGCACTCTTTCACATCAACTTACAAAGCCGTTCTCTGACACGTAAGTGGGGAGCCCACTCACCAGGGCCCAGTGGTCAATAGGAGGACCCCTACAATGAAACAGAGGGAGTAAGACAGTGAGTGATGTATTTTGGTACTTTCAGACTTTTTGGTTTCTTCAGAAAGCATAATAACGAGTGGTTTATGACAAGAAGCTACTGGTACTTACGGTATGACTTTGATTTCCTCTTTGGGTCCTTCTAAGAGATAGTCGATGATCTTGTAGAAGATGACTTCCTGCAGATGCACAGGACAACATTCACTGGCTGTGATTATGTAATAGACGAGGCAGTAGAGAAAAGAGGAGAGTGCTTAGAGAGAATCATATCAACGGAAAATGGATGCTTACTTACCCTTCCGTCGGGGGTCTTTGGTCCGCTGTACGGTGGTACGTCTCCCAGCTTCACTGGCCACTCATCGTAGAACTCCTGCAAGAAGAGAGGGAAGACAGTAATCAGGACTTCAGTGTTCCCATTTCGAAACCACACAGGGAGCAGATCCAAAATGGCGGCCATTTCAAGACAGTGACAAAACAGCAATATGCCTTAGCATATTATACACTAGTAACAAACCTTCTCTTTGGTCATGTCCAAGAGGCCCACGGAGTATCTTTCACAATTGAGGTAGATTCTCACAGTGTACAGAGCTTTGTGGAACTGTCTCTCAATGTCTGTCAACTCTTCAAATACTTTGCTGGCAGACCACAGAAGGACCTAGTGAAACAAGGGGAGAATAATAGATGTTGTTGTTGTTTTTGATGGGGAAACTGTTATAATGGTTAAGTCATGGATTGCATGGTAAAACACGGCTTTACAGGAAACTTTAACTGATATGAAGGTATAGTATGATGATCATTGATACACAGTGCATTCGGAAAGTATTCCGACCCCTTGACTTTTTCCACATTTTGTTACGTTACAGCCTTATTCTAAAATTGATTAAATTGTTTAGTTTTTTCCTCATCAATCTACACACACTACCACATAATGACAATTGCTGCACCCACCATGCTTCACCGTAGGGATGGTGCCAGGTTTCCTCCAGACGTGATGCTTTGCATTCAGACCAAAGAGCTCAATCTTGGTTTCATCAGACCAGATAATCTTGTTTCTCATTTTCTGAGAGTCCTTTAGGTGCCCTTTTGGCAAACTCCAAATGGGCTGTATGTGCCTTTTGCTGAGGAGTGGCTTCCATCTGGCCACTCTACCATAAAGGCCTGATTGGTGGAGTGCTGCAGAGATGGTTGTCCTTCTGGAAAAACCCATCGGGTTCTTGGTTACCTCCCTGACCAAGGACCTTCTCTCCTGATTGCTCAGTTTGGCCGGGCGGCCAGCTATAGGAAGAGCTTCCAAACTTCTTTCATTTAAGAATGATGGAGGCTACTGTGTTTTTGGGGACCTTCAACGCTGTAAAAATGTTTTTTTGGTACCCTTTTCCAGATCTGTGCCTCGACACAATCCCGTCTCAAACCTCATGGCTTGGTTTTTGCTCTGACATGCACTGTCATCTGTGGTACCTTATGTAGACAGGTGTGTGCCTTTCCAAATCATGTCCAATCAATTGAATTAACCACAAGTGGGCTC
Organism: Oncorhynchus nerka; assembly: GCF_034236695.1. Lineage (NCBI taxonomy): Eukaryota > Metazoa > Chordata > Actinopteri > Salmoniformes > Salmonidae > Oncorhynchus > Oncorhynchus nerka. The sequence continues at coordinate 17,760,111 of NC_088418.1, forward strand.
CAATCAAGTTGTAGAAACATCACAAGGATGATCAATGGAAACGGGATGCACTTGAGCTCAATTTCGAGTCTCATAGCAAAGGGTCTGAATACTTATGGTAATCAGGTATTTCTGTTTTTTAAATATTTAATACAATTGCAAACATTTCTAAAAACCTGTTTTCGTCATTATGGGGTAATGTGTGTAGATTGATGAGGATTAAAAAAAATCAATTTTAGAATAAGGCTGTAATGTAACAAAATGTGGAAAAGAGGAAGGGTTCTGAATACATTCCGAATGCAGTGCATGACTGATACCTTACACCACTCTTCATATTCTTCAAACACTAATAGCAAATTGCCTTGGTGAACTTTGTCTTTGTATTCAAGGGCCAGCATAATTGACACAGTTGATGACAGCTCATGCTGAATGGTGGGATTACACTGGGTTCTTACCTGACTCCTCCTGGATTCCACGTTGAACATGTATGCAGTGTGATGCTGCGTGGCAATGACTTGGGCAAAGACCAAGTACTTGTTCCAGAGCTGAGAACCAAATCAGATTAAATCAATGCTCAGTTCAGCAAACAGGCATTCATCTGATGCGATGTCCTCCAGACTACTGATGCCATACACCCCTCACACCGTGCTAACAATGAATATGCAGTATTGCCACCTCTCTTGATCTAGAGAGCCCCTGGTAGTTTTATTGCAGTATTAGCATTTATTTTAAAGTAATATAAATTATTAGGGCAATGTAGGCTATACAGTGTATGCATATGTCATGTGAATTGTGCTATTATGTATTAATCGTATGGTTTTTGAAAGGTATTTTCATAAAGACTAATACTGAGAAACCTTTCTAAGACTGGTATTTGCCTTTGAGAGCTCAGGACTTACTTCCTCGTCGGCTTTTGAGAATTCTTCAGCCCCAATTTTGTTTAGTGCCATGGCAACACCAAGGCATTCCTTATCAGCCATCATGGGGAATGAGAGCATGTTTTTGGTTTTGTATCCTGTCTGCTTGTCCACAAAGTCACTGAAGCGGTTATTCTGGAAGTGAAATAAAGTATATTGGATCAAGACATTAGTCGCGTTCACACTGCAATAAGCCCAGGGCTAACAGCCTCCTTAGCCCTGAATTAAGAGAATGCCGTGTGTAAAGGTCTACTGAGCACACAGTCACTAGACAAAACACGTACCTCTGCTTGCCATGGTTTTTGTAACCTGCACATTATGGATGTCATTGAAATGCCACAATTGTATTACCATTATCTCGAGAGTAATAAGAATGCTTTTCATATCACTGAAAATATCATGGGCTAATCAAAGTAGCCAAATGATGGACATCTTCTGGCTAACAAAGCCCAGATTGAACCCCTACTTGAATTCTGTAGTTCATTTATACATTCAGTAGGGTGTTCATGCAGAAATATATGTTGACCAATTACAACATTTATCTTCAGTCATCCCCAGTTTAACATAAACCGTTTTGCAATCATAAAACATTTCTGTTTTGAATATGATAAAATATGAAATGAACTAAATAATAAAATACTGTGTAGATAAATGAATGTAGGCCTATGCAATTAATTCATGACACATTAACCAGAATAAAGACAGTTTCATGGCTTCTGGAGGTAAAAGGGATTTTCTGCACTATATAGAGGGATAACAACCATGACACATGGGCCACATTAACATTTAAAATGCATCCCTTATTCAATGATACATGTAACTTCACTGCATACTTGGTGAAAGAAACTAATCAAAGTTTGCATTGGTCAGACTTCTATAGGCAACACCTTCAAAAAATTCCATGAAAGTGAATTTAACAAAAATAGATGACACAGAGAACAGACATGGATGAACACGTTGCACTTCTTTCATTATCTTCTCAAATCTACATAAGTTCAAATGTCAAACTTATGTGTGAAACGAATGACTTAAAAAAAATGTATACAACGTCTCCATTTATCTGACAAGAACAGTGTGCATACAGAACAAGTGTGAATACATTGGGATTGCTTTTGGTAACATTTTACGCCCGCTTTGGCGCATGCACCCATTTTATATGCGCGTTGGCGCTTGGGCACCTGCTGACAATGACACTCACCTTTGTAACATCCGGAATGTTGTGAATCTTTTTGGAGTGCGCTGTGTATCCAACTACACCCATATCGATTGGAAACACAATCTCATTAGCGGGGTTGACAAGGTTTTCTTCGTATTTGGAGGTAGGGGTGACATTGAAGAGCGTCGTTGTAAGCTCAGCTATTCCATTTCTAGCTCGAAGACCAAAGTAACTGCACCGGTCTGCGTTCAAAATCAAGCAAACTCTCTGCAGGACCTTGTGCAATACCTTTTCCATAACGATTTGCGATTGCATTTCTTTGACCAGGTCATAGATGATTTTGGCCTCCTGAATTTGGGAGACATCTTTGAAGGAAGATTGATCTTTGAGATTTTCTGCGAACGTTGTCGCGATGACTTCCGGGCTCAACTTTTTGTCAAAGTACTCTTTGGCGAACTGGGGATTGTTCTCCAGGTACTTCTCCACACTATCCTTGTCTCCCATTTTGAATTGTTCTCGTTTGCCTCCCTTCTCTCACAGACGCATCACCCGGACAAGTCGCAAGGTGTAAACGGTGGGTAGTCAGTGGCCTCCGTTTGCACCTACCTGCATCCTCTGCTGTGGTGCTGGACAATTCACCAAAACGTCCTTTACTCTGCTACAAGCTGACAGAATGTAGTGGCTTACAGACTGAAAGGATAAGAGGGCCCGCTAATTAATGTGACATCATGACATTAAAGCCCTAAGCTTTCTTAACCTGCAAATCCCAACACAGATCATTTTATATTGGACAATCCAATCTGAGTCAAGCAGGGCAGGTTGTTTTGTCGCGCTATCTCCCTACTGCAGCTGTGGTAGAGAATGTTCATTTTGGGACAAAATTGTTGACTCATCCAATATATTATCCACCCAATATTCCCACTTGAGTAGAAAGTAGTTGGACAGTTGACCTTAAGGAACCACTCTTCAGTTCTCCACTATAGTTCCAAGCAAACATTCGAGAAAGGTTTGTGGAGGGGTCATACAAGTAATAGCTGGTCCCAGCCTCCCCACCACAGAACTCTCTCTCACAGGGATTTGTTTTCATAAGAATTGCCCTACCTGTATTTACAGTCAAAGTGAAGACAAATGCCAAGTAGGTAGGTTAAATGCATCAGTGAAGCATTTCAAAAAGGAGCTAAATTAAATGAGTTCCCTCTGTAATATCTTTGACCAGTCCGTTTTGGTCTTGGTAGGATCTAGTGTGGTAAACATAGAGTGGAACAAAAGGCACCTGGGACAAGTCTTTTCATGGATGTGTGCATACCACCCCACTAAAACATTGATACACCTACTGCATTATGTCAACAGTGTTGGGAGAAGTGCTCAATCTCACTGTCATAGGGCAGTCTGGAAGCCTTGCCAAGTGAGGAGAATCAGAGTTCTGAGAAAGATGGTCCTATTGTAACCCTATCACACAGTCTGGCAAGGCAAGTTTCTCTGTCTATTTTCACATGTGGGATTAAGACTGGCCCATAATGTGTTTACGGGGAACAATGGGTCTTTCTCTCTCCCAGCCAACACAGCAAGCCACTGAATTCTAGTCAGAGAGCAAGGCAATAAAAGATCTGTATCAATGGGACTTGGCAGTCTAAATCCCTTATTAAGTAAAAGTGATTAGTGGGATGTCCTCCCTGACAGAGAAGGAGAGAGATGGGGCCTGGCCTGGTACAGTGGAATGGATTAGTCACATGGACACCCTACCTAGGAGTTAATCTCATGAAGAAAGCCATGTGGTAATAACGTCGCTGGCTGCAATGAGACGAATAGGGAAACAACAATAGACTAGATACATAAAGTCTGCAATCAATTTGGATTGGTTGTGTTCAAAAAGCGATCCCATTCCATCAAACCCCACGGTCTGTCATTGCAGTAGTGTGTGAACCGGCTGCTGCCTCTCAGTTCTGTTAGGGTCAACAGACTCCAAGTGAAGAACAAGCAGCACTGTGTCCAGAAAGGCAGCCACACCAACCCGGTGACTTGTGTTGATATAAAACATGTGGAGGACTTTCCCTCCATCACCATCTGCTACTGATTAATCAGCCTATCATCACCTTCCCACACTGTAGATCCCTGATCGGATGCTGCTTGGCGAAGATCGTTGTGGTTGGTTGTAAACAAACTTCACAGGTGACGGTAACCAACCTGATGGATTGTACAGTTGGGGGTGTACCACAAAGTTACAAAACACCTCATGAAGTTACAAAACATTCATAATACTCTTTGCCCTGCCCCCTAAAGATAATTTATATACAGTGGGGAGAACAAGTATTTGATACACTGCCGATTTTGCAGGTTTTCCTACTTACAAAGCATGTAGAGGTCTGTAATTTTTAACATAGGTACAATTCAACTGTGAGAGACGGAATCTAAAACAAAAATCCAGAAAATCACATTGTATGATTTTTAAGTAATTAATTTGCATTTTATTGCATGACATAAGTATTTGATACATCAGAAAAGCAGAACTTAATATTTGGTACAGAAATCTTTGTTTGCAATTACAGAGATCATACGTTTCCTGTAGTTCTTGACCAGGTTTGCACACACTGCAGCAGGGATTTTGGCCCACTCCTCCATACAGACGTTCTCCAGATCCTTCAGGTTTCGGGGCTGTCACTGGACAATACAGACTTTCAGCTACCTCCAAAGATGTTCTATTGGGTTCAGGTCTGGAGACTGGCTAGGCCACTTCCTAGCCACCATGCTTCTACACCTGCATTGCTTGATTTTTGGGGTTTTAGGCTGGGTTTCTGTACAGCACTTTGAGATATCAGCTGATGTACGAAGGGCTATATAAATACATTTGATTTGATTTGGCTTAGGGTCGTTGTCCTGTTGGAAGGTGAACCTTCGCCCCAGTCTGAGGTCCTGAGCACTCTGGAGCAGGTTTTCATCAAGAATCTCTCTGTACTTTGCTCCGTTCATCTTTCCCTTGATCCTGACTAGTCTCCCAGTCCCTGGGGATGGTGCCAGGTTTCCTCCAGATGTGACGCTTGGCATTCAGGCCAAAGAGTTCAATCTTGGTTTCATCAGACAAGATACATTTGTTTCTCATGGTCTGAGAGTCCTTTAGGTGCCTTTTAGCAAACTCCAAGTGGGCTGTGATGTGCCTTTTACTGAGGAGTGGCTTCTGTCTGGCCATTCTACCATAAAGGCTTGATTGGTGGAGTGCTGCAGAGATGGTTGGCCTTCTGGAAGGTTCTCCTATCTCTACAGAGGAACTCTGGAGCTCTGGCAGTGTGCATCGGGTTCTTGGTCATCTCCCTGACCAAAGCCCTTATCCTTCAATTGCTCAGTTTGCTCAGTTCAAATCTTATTCTATTTTAGAATGATGGAGGTCACTGGCTTCTTGGGGACCGTCAATGCTGCAGATCCTGTTTCATAGCCATATAGACAATTCCTTCGACCGCATGGCTTGGTTTTTGCTCTGACATGCACTGCCAACTGTGGGACCTTAAATAGATAGGTGTGTGCCTTTCCAAATCATGTCCAATCAATTGAATTTACCACAGGTGGACTCCAATCAAGTTATAGAAACATCTCAAGGATGATCAATGGAAACAGGATGCACCTGAGCTCTATTTAGAGTTTCATAGCAAATAATCTGAATAGATATGTATATACATTTGTAAACATTTCTAAAAACATATTTTCACTTTGTCATTATGGGGTATTGTGTGTAGATTGATGAGGAAACATCTAATTTAATCAATTTTAGATTAAGGCTGTAACACAACATAATGTGGAAAAAGGGAAGGGGTCTGAACACTTTCCGAATTGTGGACTGGTGGAAATCTATCCTTTGGTCTGGAGACTTCAAATTTGAGATTTTTGATTCCAATCGCCGTGTTTGTGAGATGCAGGGTAGGATGAGCTTCGTATGTGTTGTTCGCACCGTGAAGAGAAGGTGTGATGATGTGGGGGTCCATTGCTGGTGACATGGTCTGTGATTTATTTAGAATTGATTTAGAATTCAAGGCCCACTTAACCAGCATGGCTACCACAACATTCTGCAGCAATATGCCATCCCATCTGGTTTGCGCTTAGTGGGACAATAATTTGTTCTCCAACAGGACAATGACCCAACACACCTGCAGGCTGTGTAAGGACTATTTGACCAAGAAGGAGAATGATGGAGTGCTGCATCAGATGACCTGACCTTCACAATCACCCGACCGCAACCCATTTGATTTGGGATGAGGTGGACCGCAGAGTGAAGGACAAGCAGGCAACAAGTGCTCAGCATATGTGGGAACTCCTTCAAGACTGTTGGAAATGCATTCCAGGTTGAGAGAATGCCTAGTGTGTGCAAAGCTGACATCAACTCAATTTATTGATTTCATATATTTTTAAAAAATCCTTATTTTACCAGGTAAGTTGACTGAGAACACGTTTTCATTTACAACAATGACCTGGGGAATAGTTACAGGGGAGAGAATGAATGTATGAATGAGCCAGTTGTAAGGCAAAGGGTGGCTACTTTGAAGAATCTAAAATATATTCAGATTTTTATAAACACTTTTTGGTTACTACATGATAATTTAATAGTTATGATGTTTTTGCTATTATTCTACAATGTAGAAAATAGGAAAAATAAAGAAAAACCCTCGAATGAATAGGTGTATCCAAACTTTTGACTGGTACTGTATATGCATATATAGTTTGGAATACTATGTTACATGTCCAGCAGATAAAAATCTAACTTTTTCCTGACTCTGGTACTGGTCCAGCCATTCTTTGAGGGTCACGGTTATATAGTCCTAGAAAGAAAAACAAATGTCTACCTGGAATGCTTACTGGCAGCTTTAAACCATAAATCAAGGTTTTATGGCCATAAAAGTAAGTGCCTGCAGCCTCATTTCCTGTATATTGCCTTTTCATAACACTTTGCATACAGCCTGCAGGTATAATGCTTTATAACTTGTTTTCGTGCATGAGCCTTTATAATGTCCTATGGTATTTGCTGGTGTGGTATGATCAATGGAATACAACTATTGATTCATTCTGTTTGATCACTCACTGAAATGTTTTTCTCTTTGATATTGATTGCATAGCAAACTAGAAGTCAATGTTCTTTTCTCCACAGGATGTCCTATACAGGATAGGATCTATTATAGATTTATCTAACATTGAGCAATAAAATAATATTTAACATGATTGCCTAACATGGCTTTCGAGTGAAAAGTGAAAAATGTTAAAGGCCCAGTGCAGTCAAAAACTACACGTCCTGTGTTTTATAAATATTTCCACCCTATGAGGTTGGAATGATACTGTGAAATTGTGAAAATTGCCTTTTTAGTGTAAGAGCTGTTTGAAAAGGCCGCCTGAAATGTCTGCCTGTTTTGGAGAGATGGAGTTTTGGCTTCCCATGGTGACATAACCATGCGGTAAATTAGTTAATAGACCAATAAGAAAAAGAGTTCCAAACATCTCTGCCAATAACAGCTAATTTTCAGTTTTCCCCTCCCCACTCAGACCACTCCCAGACAGTTCGAGCAAAATTATTACTTGAGAAATTGCTGTTTGCGAAAAAGCTATTTTTGTTTATTTTTGACCATTACATTTCAACCAAACAGAGTAAGGTACTTAATTGTTACCCAAAAATGATTCGATGTTGAGATAAAAACGGTTGCATTGAACCTTTAAGAAAAGTCGAGTAATGACATCCCACTGGGCACAGAGGTCAGTTCAACAGCTAGTTTTGATTTACATTTGGTTGAGTTATCAAGTAACGTAAATTCAACATGAATATTCATAGTGAAATCAACAAGTGAAGTCATCATGCCATTGGATTTAGGTAAAAAGTTGTGTGAAAAAAGACAAAAGTCCCTTACGTTGATTACTTTATTCAAAACTAATCACTTTTCTACATTGATTCAGCATCATCACATTGACATTTTTGTTGAAACGACATGGAAACAACATTGATTCGACCAGTTTTTGCCCAGTGGGATGAGACTAACCAGAAGTAACATATTGTAGTTGTTCCAGGGGGAAAAAGCGAGCTGAAACATTTCTTTCAAAGTCTGGATCTGGACGTTAACCTGGGACTCGTACTGCTTAAGCAGAACCTTTCACGGTTAGTGATTGATAGTGAGTATGTCTAATGTATAGTATTCCAGATATGCTCTTGCCTTTACCCACAACAGATGTTTCATAAGGCAGCAAAAACACATTTTTGGGACTGGGGTCAAATGTGCAGAACACATCTGGACAAAATGGGAGTCTTGGTTGGAGTTACGTAATGTTTTCCCAATTGGTTAGGGGCCGTCTCACATCTGTTGTTGTTCTTACTCAACCCAGGCTGTGGCAGGACTCTACACTATAAAAACCTCTGTTTGTAGATAGATGAACAGCAGCTCTAAGGCACCTCAGACTTTACAAGGTATGAACTGCATGGGAAGGGATAGTAGGGTTTTACATGTACTCTGCTTAGGGTTTTACATGTACTCTGCTTAGGGTTTTTCTGGCAGATCTGTTTTTTATTACTATCAATTACCTTTTTAACTCACTTTTCATATTTTTGATTAGTTTGCAACCTTTTTAGATTGAAGCTGTAATGGAGTGGTATATTGCCCGATGTACTGATTGTGATGTTGTGATATTTTCTCTTGTCTCTGGGCTCTGTCTTCCACAGATCCATCAACAAGGCAACATGCTGAGAATATGTGTGGCCCTCTGTGTTCTGGCAACATGCTGGGCACAGGACTGTCAGGTTTCAAACATTCAGGTCATGCAGAACTTCGACAGAAGCAGGGTAAGAACAAAATTCACATTTCCGAAATGTCACTTTCCATAAAGTATCTCTGCTCTTGTCCAATCTGATCTATCAGTCTTGGAATGTTCAATGTAGAATGCAACTGGAATTTCATTCATTGTATGTTATGCAGATATTGATAGAGCTCTCATTTCATCTTACAGTATACTGGTAGGTGGTATGCTGTGGCCAAGAAAGATCCTGTTGGTCTGTTCCTCCTGGACAATGTTGTTGCTCAGTTCTCAGTAGATGGAAGTGGCAAAATGACTGCAACTGCCCAGGGAAGAGTTATCATCCTTAAGTGAGTTCTGTTTACTTCCAAACGATCAAAATAGTTTCTCAAACCTTCTAAAATTCATCATGCATTCACTTCTACTGAACTTACTCATTTATCTTTGCTTCATCCTCCCCTTTTATTCCATTTATCCCCCCCTTTCAACTCTCCTTTTCCTCCCTTTATCCTCCACTTTTATTCCCTTTTCCCTCCCCCTATCCTCCCCTTTAAACTCTCCTTTTCCTCTCTTTAGCAACTGGGAAATGTGTGCCAACATGTTCGGCACCTTCGAGGACACTCCAGACCCTGCCAAGTTCAAGATGAGATACTGGGGCGCTGCTGCATACCTGCAGTCTGGAAGTAAGAAAGACTACAGACTCAAAATAACAGACTAAAATCTCCTATTGTTGTACAGAATGTTCCATTGAGTTACACCACTATCTATTGAGGATAACTTGACTATTCTTCATTTGTACATGATAGCATGCCATTGATGAAGCTGCCTACTGTCCAAAGCCTGCTGTTAAACCAACCATTGATATTATTCTGTCTCCTCTCTCCTCCACATAGACGATGACCACTGGGTCATTGACACCGACTACGACAACTACGCCATCCACTACTCCTGCAGAGAGGTTGACCTGGACGGCACCTGCCTGGACGGATACTCCTTCATCTTCTCCCGCCACCCTACTGGTCTGAGGCCCGAGGACCAGAAGATTGTCACCGACAAGAAAAAGGAGATCTGCTTCCTCGGCAAATACAGACGTGTTTCACACACTGGTAAGCGTTGTTATAAGTCAATTTAGTAATTAAAAGTAATACTTTACTTTTGTGCAAAAACCAATTGTGCAACTTCTGGTCTAATGAACTATTATGGAATCCAAATATCAATTATAAGCTCAGTATAAGCAGTATGTGTAAACGTGTTTTATTCCTCCATTGCAGGTTTCTGTGAAAGCAGCTGATCTGGAACTAGTCAGATGGCTATCATGGGTGTAAAATTCCACATATCAAAATCAGGCTGTAAACATAAACCATGTTCCACAACAAAACAAACCAACCGTCACTGGCCAGCCCCTTCCAGCAGTTGTGGAACTTTGCCGTTTACCAAAGACAGCCATCAACCAACCAAATGATTTGTATCCGAATGGATCAGGAAGGATATAGGATACTTTACTGATTGACATTGTATGATGTAGTCTTGAATGACTTTTTGAAATAAATAAAAACACAATGGTACTATTTCAGTGTTTATTTTGTATTATTAGCATCAAGGCTTTCAAGTCATACTTTGTGCTCTGATGTCATCAGGTTGGTTTGCCATTCATACAACTGCATGGTCCCACATGGCTTCCATTCAACAGTGACAAAAAGACAATTACTCAAAGATTGTGTTGATAGCCATTGCACTATCATCTTTATTGCACATTTTTGTACAGTGTATAACAAAGTGCAAAGACAGCTTTTGGATACAGGCCAAAACAAAAATCTAATCAAATGAAAAACAAAGACACCCAATTATCTGAAAAAGGACAATAATCTATTTATCACCAAACTGGTTTCAAAATGTATAAATAAAATAAAAAAAGGCATCAAACTGAGAATTATTCATACCGCACTGCTTGGAACCAACCATATGAGTGTTCTGCAGCAGTAACCTTACAGCTAAGTCCTTGTTGTAACATTCCTTGAATAGACACATTAACCTCTTTTCCCCTACCCAAGAGAAGCCTTGCTAATCCTTGGCCTTAAATAGTTTAATGCAAGGACTTACTCATGCAATCTCATTCGAGCTGGTTTGCAAAGTAAGAACTGAGGCGGAAGTGGGCCTTACTCACATGTAACATTGCCCAGTGCAGCAATTTTTATCTCAATATCAAGTCATTTCTGGGTAACAAGTAACTTACTGTGATAGTTGTCCATTAAATGGTCAAAAATAAAGAAAAATGGCTTTTTAGCAAAAAACTATTCTCAAGCAAGAATTTTGTTAAGAATATCAGAGTGGTCTGAGTAGAGGACACTAAAGCGGTGCATTAGGATTGTGGCTTGGGGATCAATCCATTGGCTCCTGAGTGGCGCAGCGGTCTAAGACATCGCACCTCAGTGCTAGAGCCTCACTACAGACCCTGGTTCGATTCCAGGCTGTATCACAACAGGCTGTGATTGGGAGTCCCATAGGGCGGTGCACAACTGTCCGGGTTAGGGTTTGGCCGGGGTAGGCGGTCATTGTAAATATGAATTTGTTCTTCGGTGACTTGCCTAGTTAAATAAACTGGTCAAAATTGTTTGTACTTTTACAGTGTTAGTTTCCTCAGCTGTACCAATATGATACAAAACACATGAAAAACTGAATTGGCACTGGGCCTTTAAAACTGATGGAATACACCTCAGGAATGCAAACAATGCTTATAGAAAGACGAGGTACAACAGAAAAAATAAAGGACCTATGTGGTGAACACTTGTTTCATGTTCTAATCTTACATACGTTCTATGACAAAACCATCCACAAGATTTTTGGGGAAATCACAAAAAAATATATAATAATAATTCAAAATAGTTTATTCTTGTCAATCAAAAATAGTCACTGATTTATTGGTAAACACACCTTCAGGATCTTACAGTAGATCATCAGTAAACACATAAAAAAAAATGGGAAAGAAACATCGTCATGTAAAAACAGCATAAACACAAACCAAATAGACTTCCTCTTATAAGATGATATAAATACAATATCTTATAGACAAAAGCAAGACCGAGAATGGCCAGATGTACTCCCTTGTTAATTCCCAGAGGCTGTTCAAGTGAAACAGTAGTCGAGGTGGGCCAGCAGTTCTCTGTGTTGACTGGTGGCGTATGGGGCTCTACACTTTGGACACTCCAGGAAACTCTCGTCCAGAAGGCTTTTGGAGGGTGAGGTGGGGATGGGATCCTCAATGGACAGCCTATCAAACTCCAGCTTGTTGTAAGAACTTGGCTCAGAGAAACGAGACTCGCTCTGCTGTTTACGAAATTGAAAATACATAGAAACCAATCAATTGTCCCACAGTTGCTTATCTGAAGATAGCAAAGGTATTCATGATGACAATTGAAAAGCAGAAAAGTCTAAAAGAATTTAAGTGTACTGCAACATTTTGCAATTGCTTACTTGATGGCTGGATTCCAGTCTCGTGATTTGGTCCCGAGCCTTGCGCAGCTCTTTCAGGACCTTGTGCAACTGATGCTGTAAACTGTGCCGATCGAGCTTCTCGTTCTCAAAGTCTTTGGCAGACAGCTGGATCTGGGGGGAATAGACAACAGCAAATCAAGAGAGCACTGCAGAGATCTTGGATGTTGTATTGCATAAGACATGTTATACAACAGACTATTTCACAATCTAGAGTCAGGAATGGTTTAGGTTGCCAATAGAAAATCTAATTGTATTCGTCACATGCACCGACTACTAATATTGGTACCCTTGGTAAATAATTTTATATTATTGTTTATCCTCTTGGTCTTTCAAAATATTTACAAAAATCGAACTTTTAATTAAAGTAAAACAAATTAAATAAATGTTTTAATTCTTAACTCAAAACAAATATTTTTCTCAAATATACGTGTGCTACAATTATTGGCACTCCTTCCTTACCTTTGCCAACAGCTCAGAGTCTTCTCCTATAATGTGTAATGACGTTAGAGAACACATGGCAAGGGACCCGAGACCATTCCTCCTTACAGAATCTCTCCAGATTCCAAGGTCCATGCTTGTGGACTGTTCTTCAGCTCATCCCAAAGGTTTTCTACAGGGTTTAGGCCAGGGGACGGCCATGGCAAAACCTTGATTCTGTGGTCAGTGAACCATTTTTGTGTTGATGTTGAGGTGTGCTTTGGTTCATTGTCCTGCTGGAAGATCCAACCATGGCCCAGTTTAAGCTTCCTAGCAGAGGCAGTCAGGTTTTGATTTAATATCTGCTGGTACTTGGAGTCCATGTTAACATGTATCCTAACAAGTTGTCCAGGGCCGTTGGAAGAAAAACAGCCCCACAACATCAAAGATCCACCACTATAGTTCACAGTGGGGATGAGGTACTTTTCTGCATGGATATCTTTCTGTCTACGCCAAACACACCTCTGGGGTTTGTTTCCAAAAGGCTCTATTTTGGTCTCACCTGACCACAGAACCCGGTCCCAGTGAAAGTTCCAGTGACGTTTGGCAAACTGTAGGCGCTTGAGTTTGATGACCGGGTTTGTTGTTTTTATGGCAACCCTCCCAAACAACTTGTGGTTACATATGTGGCATCTGATCGTAGTTTTGTAGAGTTTCTGACCTAACTAACGTCTGCAATTCTCCAGCTGTTTTTTTGGCCACTCTTACCATCCTCCTCACTGTGCGTGGGGTCAATATAGACACAGGTCCTCTTCCAGGCCAATTGCTAACACCTCCAATTGCTTTAAACTTCTTAATTATTGCCCTGATCGTAGAAATGGGCATTTTCAACCGGTAAGCTATTTTCTTATAGCCATTTCCTGATTTGTGCAGCTCAACAACTTTTGTCGCACATCATTACTGTATTCTCGGGTCTTTCCCCATAGTGATGGATGACTATGGGAAATTGGCAGGTATGTCACCTCATATTTATACCCCAGTGAAACAGGAAGTCATGGCTTACCACTTAAGTATTCCTAATCACTCAGGTGAATTTAAATACGTAAAATATGAATTGGAATATACTTCAGTCAGATTTTACTCATAAGAATTTATAGGGGTGCCAATAATTGTGGCAGACATGTTATGGAGAAAAACATTTATTTCACATTTACTTCAATTAAAAGGTTAGATTTTTTGTGAATATTTTGAATGAAAGGCCAAGAGGAAAACAGCAAAGACATTTTTTTACAGCCCGTTTTGCTCAAGTTTACCAATGGTGCCAATGTAAGTGGAGGGCACTGTAGACATTACCGTGAAATGCTTACTTACAAAGCCCTTAACCAACAATGCAGTTCAAGAAAGAGTTAAGAAAATATTTACTAAATAAACTAAAGCGAATTTTTAAAGTAAAAAGTAACACAATAAAATAACAATAACGAGGCTATATACAGGGGGTGCCGGTACCGAGTCAATGTGTAGGGGTACAGGTTAGTCGAGGTAATCTGTACATGTTGGTAGGGGTAAAGTGATTATGCATGGATAAACGACCTACATACCTGCTGTTCCAGTACAGCAACTCTCCTCTGCTCCTCATTTTGATTTAACTGAGATTTCTGGAGCAGATTCACCTGAACAGAAAACAGTATTTTGTCTTAAAGGAAATTGGAGGTCCTATCGACATTCAGTATTACTGTGTCTTTTGAAAGAATAGTGGGAAAGTGTAGAGGGTGTGAAGAAGAACGAGGAGCATTAGGCGAGAAAGTGGCTGAGACAGGGATCGAACCCCCTTCTCCAGCGGGTATATATGGTTCAGCACAGAACATTTTTATTTAATCCCCAACTACATTGAACTGTTGTTAGATCGGTATATATTCAACGAGACACAACCAGACTCATTTAAAAACCAACTTTTCCCCAGCAACTCATCCACAGGTCATGGTTGCAAATGACAATGCTTTATAAATTAACTCACCTGGTCAAACAAAGTTGCACAATAAACCACAAAGTATCTCCCTGGTGTATAACAGTACCTGCAGCAGAAGCTCAGCAGACCTCTTCCTCTCGTCTTCCAACCTGGCGTCCATGCTGTCCCGCTCGGACCTCATCCTGTCAGCCAAGCACTTCCTCTCCTCGCTGACTCTGTGTCTCCTGCTGAGGCGCTCGGCCTGGAGCTGTTCTCGGGCCTCGGCCACCTCCCGGCAGCGCTCCTCGTACCTCCCCTGGGCCCGCGCAGCAGCCTCCTTCTGGGCCTCCACGTCCTGCTTGGCCTGCAGCAGAAGCTTGTCGTAGTACTCTTGCAGCTGGGGGGAAGACTTCTCAGGTGCTGGGGAAAATCAAGCAGGGTTACAATAAAATATGATCCTCTATGCAACACTTATGAATCGGGCACTAGGAAGTACCGTTTGTCAAGTATACTTTGCTTTACCACTTGTAATAGCTAATTATAACTCATTTGTAAACGCTAATTATAAGCTTCAGTTAATTTCAGGAAATCAAATTAGCATAATACAAAATCCATCTGTTTAAACTGGAGATATCAGATTTTTTTTTATTTTTTACAATGGGCTACGACTCAATCCACCGCATCTGCCAATAGCCGTTTTCGGCATCTGCAGTATAAGGTCTACGAGACCCACAAGCGTCACAGGCGTAGTCTGAAGTCAGTATCGCCGATCTGCCAACTTCTGTCAGTAGCATCCGAATGGTTCGAGCTACACACTAATATGACCCCTCTATGGAAAGGTGAGTCTCTCACGAACACACACATTTGCTCTAGGATGCACACAAGCCAAACCTGAAAGCAGCCTGGTACCACTTTAAAAATGAATGGAATTATATATATATAGTTTAGTGCCAAAAATAAGGGGTTAAGTCTGTATAAAAAAATACAAATAGTTTCCTGATCCTTCTTATATCTCTTCGATATAATACAGACACTTCAAAACAAACTTCCTTTAGATTTATTTATTTGTACTATCAGTTTTTCCATGTATGAATCTGGTATTCAATGCGTTTCCACAGGCTAATAGCAGTAAGGCCAAATGTTTCATCAAATATTTTTTATATATTTTTTGGGGGAGGGGGAGACCTAAAGGGTCCAAAAATTCTAAATCAAAAAGCTAAATGGTCAGTGCTATGACTATCTTAAAACAATTCCATGTTCGCTTAGTAGAACCACCCCAATTAAGAAATGCTGTATTCACAGACTGACAAGCGTTGGCCTAGAGGGTAATTATTTTAACCACATGGAACATTTTTTGTGTGTGAAATAAGCCTTTATAATGCGGAGAACATTGTGGGATCTGCCGATTTTTAACAGTGGATTTGCTCTTAACAGCAAACGAGTGCCAAATCCCACACTGGCTCAGAGGCCCTGTTTTTTTACCGGCTGAATCGCCTTCTTTGTGTTGTTGTTGGAGAGCTTGGTTGGCTTGATTTAGTTGCTGCTCCAACTCAAGGGTTCTGGCCAGGACTGCCTTGACATAGGCCTCTCGCTGCTGGTCATAAACCATCCACTGTTGGTTCTTCTCCAAAGCCTTACAGAACCCAGGAAAAAAGACACACAGGGGTAAGGGTTAGGTTATACAGTTTTCCTTAGCACTCAACGCACTACGATTTTTGAGCAGACAAAGACGAAAACAAAATGGCAATTTTAATCTTGACAAGTTATTCAACTCACATCTCTCAGGTGATCCTGAACTACTGCAACCTCACCGGTGGGGACCCTGCCATTCTATCAAACAGTATAGAAACACGGGTATTAGAATATATCAAAACAATGGCAGAGGTGTACACAACAGAGACAATTACTTTCTACATGAAGACATGGTCTGTTGTATGTGGGTCTGTGGGAGACGAGTCTTGGATGTTTTACTTAAAAAGTCTAATGCAGACGTTTTTAATCGGAATATCACATCATTTCTGGGTAACAATTAAGTACCTTACTGTGACCATTTGAATTTAAAACAAAAATAGCTTCTTAGCAAAGAGCCACTTCTAGGAATTTGTGGGACTAGTGGGAAAGGGAAAAGTAGATGTTATTGGCAGAGTAGTTTGGAACACTTTCTTATTGGATTATTAAACTAATTTACTACCTGGTGATGTCACCAGGCAAGCCAAAACTCCATCCCACCAAAACAGTCTTTTCAAACAGCTCTTCCACTAAAAGGGCATAATGATAATTTTCACTATTATTCCAAACTCAGTGTGTGGAAATATATATAGAAACACAAGGAAATCAAGATTAAAGAGGACATAATAAAATCATTAAAAAGGGCAGTAAGCCTAGCTAAATGCAAAGCCGCCTCTAGTGAAGTACTGAATACAATAATATAATGCCTAGGGAGTCCTTTAACCAGCCAGTGGCCTAGCCACCTCCCGGCAGCAGCGGCCTAGTCAGCCTGGCTGGGATACAACCTCAATAACACCAAGGCCTAACTATCCCTGGAGGGGCTGCCTTCGTTCTGCAATCCCTGGAGAGCGACGCCAGGTCCATCTCATAATAATAATAATAATGATGTTAAAGTTGGCCCACAGGTTGACATCTGATTGCCTGGTAAGACCAGGAACATGATACCTATGACCTAAGGAGACGGGACGTCTCAAGGCTGCGCCGCTGTAAGACCCACTGGTCTGATCAGGCCCTTAACTCCACCTCGAGAGGAGAGGGACTGGGATCATAAGCTTAACAACCTTTTCCCAGATGGTCTGCCCATCCTGTATGACTGAACATGTGCGGTGGGGGTTATGTTGTGGAGGGTAATGCCCCCGGCGATGAGGGCCTGTTGGGAGGTGGATTGCCTTGAACATAGTCTCATGGTTATTTGAAAGTTACATATGGATTAGAGCACAGATAATACAAAAAGTTCTCTATCCATGAATAAGACTAGTGGTAAACCATTTCCCCCATACCACAGTGCTTTAAATTGAGGAAAAACTCATTTTATCAGAGGGAAGGGTCTGTCATTCTCGTCTTGTAGAGTGGTCAAAGAGGTTAAACAATTAAATGCTTGTGAAGCTCTGTAATCATAAAATGGCTAACTTGTCATTCTCACTCTTATAAATATGACACTAAGAAGATTGGATAGATAAGAAACGGGAAAATAAATGTAATATTTGAATCATGAAAGATGATAAATAGGAAATGCTGTCAGAGCCTATTCAACTGGTGGCTGCGGGCCAGATCCGGTCATTTAATCAATTTAGACTGGCCCCTTGATCAATTCTGAACATTAGTAAAAAAAAAAAACTGGAGACAAAATTCTGATGTTTATTGCCAAAATGACAAGGCTTATCAGTGTGGTTTTTAGCAGCTCCAAATAAATCTTCCTATGAATTTGACTTGTGTGAACAGTGTGCAATAAGCTAATATCACCCCATTCCTGAAAGCTAAGACTCTCAGGGACACGTACGTGCCTTCTGTTTCTCTCTAAGAAGTTGTGCAGGAAATATTAGAAGGGAGTAAAAAATAAATAAATAACTGGGGGAAATTCCTCCAAAGCTTAGGCTACCCCCCCCGCCCCCCCCCCCCTAAAATAGAGAATCAAATAGCTTGCTGGTCCATGTTATTACCATCCGTGTGTTAGGGCAGTAAAAAGAAAATCCTGTTTTCAAAGGATTTTAAAAATGACCTAATTACTTTTAGCAACATTTAAGTGCTTTATAATGGTGTGTGCTGTTTTTGATAGTTCTCCGGAAGATTAATCGCATGTCGAAAATGTCTGGCGCCCCTGCAATTACCTTTAAAAAAGTGGCCCCCATAAGAATATTGTTGAGTAGCCCTGTGGTGCGTTCAGATAGCTTCAACGTTTGCTATGTGGCGTGACGGTTTGTACTGAACACGCTTCCCCAAAACTGTGTGCACCATTTGTCAACAACCTTTGAGGTAAATTTGCTTACGTTTGGTGCTGTGGCCTGATCAATATGAGTGTGACCATCTAAAAACACAAAACCTATGCAGTACACCATACAGTAATCGCCCTGTGGGCCACCATAATCACAACGCTTTTCAACTGGTTGTTCAGAACAGTGCCGTTTCAGATTAATTCAATGTTGCACCCCGTTCTGTCGTACTGTACGCAACCCTGCACTAAAGCCACCTGAGCTGAGAGTTAACAAGTATTATGTCAGAGGGGCCATTCTGAGAGCAAAGGCTGCCATCTAGAGTTCAAAAATAATATTTCACCTTGAGATTTTGAATGTCCCAGCCTAACCACAACATTCATACAGGAAACTGTAATGATTGAATATTGAGGGGCGTGAACCATGAAGTGTCTTCCTGTCACACATACAGTCTCTCCATAACTGATCCTTGGTTAACACAATGGAACAAGTTCTAGGCCTCCTCAGCAGCCTGAAGATTCCGCTCACCAACCTGGAAATCAGGAAACTGCTCTTCCAGTTCCTGACACCTTGCAGACACTGCCACCAAGTTGTTCTTCAGGTTCCCCGTCTCCTCCGAGAGGGACTGGAAGAGTTTCTCTCTGTGCTCTGCCTCTCTCCTCCCCTGGTCCAGCTGAGACTGGAGCGATGCCACCACCTCTCCCCCACTGGAACTCAGCTGTTGTCTCAGAGTCTCCACCTCCTTGTCCTTTGCCAGCAGCTGCTGATTGTTCCTCTCCCTTAACGTCTCCAGAGACAGAATTCTCTGCAATCAATTGCAACATTTTGGTAGTTTATTTCTCTTCTTAAATGAACATGATTCATCTTTATATTATCACAACTCCATCAAGACAATTTCAAAAGCCAACGGTCTTCAAAGGAACACGCCCATGATGTTCTCAATGCTAAACTCACAGACTGCTACAAAGCCACATTGTGAAAGTGAAAGTGATTGGTGGTCACAACAAGTTTATGAACTTAAAGAGCAAAGGTTGTTTTGGTTTGAAATGTTTCCTGTTTATGGATGTAGGCTACCTCATCACTACGGTGTCAACCACATTCCATTTGGACATTATAATAATCATTTGATTGGCAATACTAGATTAGCCTAAGCATCTCACAAGAGTCTATTTCTGCAAAAGCTACTATGCTTTGTCATTTTGCTAGCTAGTTAACTTACCTCTAGCAATTTGCTCTTGTCCAAGTCTGGTGGCCTCGCCGTTCGTTTTGATATTTCATCCATCATCTTCTTCAGGTGATTATTTTCCTTCCTGAGTCTGTCCATTTCCATGTCTGCTTGCTTTGAGCCACTGGTTTTAAAGCCTAACTTGTTGACAATGATATCCTTGGTGCTTTTTGATGCCATGTCTGGCGTGTTACCTAGAAAAACTAGTTTGACGTTTTTTTTGTCAATGTATAACAATTCAAATCACTCACATCTCATTCAATTGCACATTTTCAATCAAAGCTAACTACATCTAGGTAGTACATCTAATAGGAAATACTCAAGTTTGTTTATTTAATTAGGCATACATCCAATTAAATGTCGCACCTGCAGTGAGGCCTAGCTAACGTTATTTGTTTAAATTGGCAAGCCAAACACAAAACAAACTCAAGCCCAAAACATAACATGCCTAACCGGAAAAAAATAAAATTTCTCCAAAACGTTATAACTGAATGACATAATTATAACATAATCTTACCAACAAGATACAGATCATCTGCTAGGTTGTTGGCTATATATCTTTCTTGAGTTGGTAGCTAATGCTAGCTAGCTAGCTAAGTTAAATACTGTACAGTAGGTGCTGGTCTGCCTAACAACACAGCTATAGATAGCCAGCAATCCGTCCTTATTTAGCTAGCTAAACTTTTGTTCGTTCAACCCAAATTATTTTCTATTGTTAATAAAACATGTATGGATGCATCTATAAATATTTAGAAAATATAACTCACAATGTAGAACTCTGTTTCCGAAATAACAACCTAGGATGCTTGATTTATGAGAATGAAACGGACACTTTCTTGCTTCCAAGTTGAAAACAAGTTTGAATGCAGCGCGTCAAGCGTCATATCCGGGTGTCAGATGACGCGGGCACTCCTTTTTTAATCAACTACCACTAGATGGAGACAGAGTACTGTTATTGCTCAGACCAATAACAGAGCACACAATAAACTTGCCATGGAACACAAATGAATAGATAAATATGAATGGAAAATACGATTAGCTAAGTCTATATTTATTTTGGTCCTATCACTATCCTGTTTTAATAGCAGCATGCAATTAGTCAACTATCTACCATCTTATCCAACTTTCACTGAACCACTCTTTCCCTCTGTCATCCTCTGTCAACACATACACAGGATGGCAGCACATTGCCATTGTCAAAGAAATCCACACCCACCCTTATTTTCCTCAATTTAACACGGGAGCTATTTCCTCAAATGATGCAGTTGGCTTTAGTGATGGGGAGGTGATGGTGCTGCACGCGATTCGGTTTTTATAGTCATTACAGAGCAATACTGATTCCTGTTAGTGACAATCATAATGTTGCGGGTTGTGGTAGAATCTGCGAAAGGTCTGCCTAAAAGTAAACTTGGAAGTACTCCGGATCCCATAGCAAATATTATTTTTAAAGGTAAGGAAGTGCACTTGCTTTTTATGTCCCAAAGATTCTCTTTCTGTATCCTGATACACAACTCTGATGGGCTACTTTATTGTCTCCCTCCCAGTAGCAGAAAAGGCAGTAGAGTCATAACAACATGTTTATTAATTGAGAAAGAACACAGGTTGTCAGATGCAGAATGATGATGGCGTAACCTATTGATTGGCTGAATCAGGATGTAGTCCGTTGAAGTAGGCAATAACTTTTCACTGGACCTAAACTGATCAATGTGTCTATTCAATATTACCAGAGTTATCATAATGACTGCATTGACACCCACTCTACCCTGTAAATTAGAAGTTGGTAGGAATTTAATGAATTCTTAGCAAGTGTAAAAGGTGACTGGAATAAGTTTTTTTTTTAATAAAACAAATTTAACTTTCAGATGAAAAGAAGAAAACCAAAACTATTGACAGTGAAGTCAACCCAGTTTGGAATGAAGTAAGTACTTTGTTTCCTGTTCAGACTATTTGTCCTTGGGAAAGTTGCATTGCCAAAAGAAGACTTGAAACACTTGAAATAGTTACAACCCTGATAGTGTGTGTGTGTGTGTGTGTGATATTGTAGGCTTCTGTATAATATTGTCATTCTCTAATAGGCTTAATAATATAATTAGTGTCATGTGTACCTCAACCCCTTGGGGGTGGCAGTGCCCCTAATTTATAATTAAGAAATGTCATGTTTGATTACAGGTCCTTGAGTTTGATTTGAAGGGTTCTGTGCTTGATTCCTCATCTTACATTGATGTGATTGTGAAAGACTACGAAACTATTGGAAAAGATAAGTAAGTGGCCCAGACATACACTTCAACCTAACACACCAGCACTAATAGTGGGATTTAGGAAAGCGAGAAACCCAGTTTGCCTCAACATTTAAACAGTGCAGAGATGTCCTCTAAATGAAGTTGCAAAGAACTGTCTAGTCTCCAACGTGGTTACAAGAAGAGGCAGGACTTCTAACAAAATCTCTGACTTAATCTGTTCAATATTACTGAAGGTAGTCATTAGATTAAACCAACCTCCTGCAAATTAACCCCAAAGGGAAAGAGTCAACTGCAGTCTGGAAATGGTTAAATACTGACAGACAGATCAGGGCTGGCACAATGGATTCCAGGGATAATGTTAATGGGAAAGTAAGTTAGCATAACCACTCTTTCAGGAGACCACATTGTTGGCTTAACATGTAACTCCCACACCCTAGTTGCCAGGCTCAGACTTGCACGCAGTGAGTTGGGGAGGTGATCCGCCTCAGGCAACAATGAATACCTGTTTGTTCTGTTGGGATGAGCTGGATGGCACTTGTCGACAGGGAAATGTTGTATTCAGTTAGGACGAAGCAGTCGTGAGAGCTCAGAGCTATGGATAGAGACCAACGTTTAAATGTTGTGGTAGTGTATTTTCCATTCACAGAAGGAAAGACAGATGGTGACAATCTGGAAACGTAATCACAGACAAAAAGTTTCTAAGGTTTTGCCAGTTAAAATCGTCAAAGCCTTG
Source organism: Oncorhynchus nerka (assembly GCF_034236695.1). NCBI lineage: Eukaryota > Metazoa > Chordata > Actinopteri > Salmoniformes > Salmonidae > Oncorhynchus > Oncorhynchus nerka. The sequence continues at coordinate 17,782,903 of NC_088418.1, forward strand.
TCTGTTATGAAGACAACACACGTGTTACAGAATGTCCAGGTTTTAGTGAGATTTAATTCAGTAAAATGATCATGTCTGTGAATCCACATGTCTGTGGTCCTCTGTAGCTCAGTTGGTAGAGAATGGTGCATTCTACGCCAGGGTAGTGAGTTTGATTCCCTGGACACTTCAAATGTGTGCACGTGTGACTGTAAGTCGCTTTGGATAAAAGCTTCTGCAAGTATAATTCATTACATGTAATACAGATTAGCTACATTCTGCAGCACAGCACAGTTGGAATCAGGGTTATGATTTTCCAGTTTTGTCAGGTATATGCATGCATCAGTGCAGGCCATGTGTTGCGAGTAACGCTTTCCATCGAGTTAGCCTAGTCTGACACTAGTGGTGGGGGGGGTGTAGGGACTCTCCTCTCACTTAGCTTTCCAGGGTCTGTTATGGTACTTTGTAACCCTAGCAACTTGGGATAGAAAAGTTTAACCTTGTGGTTATAGATTTATTAGATTTGGGCAGGAATTCCTCTAATGATCCCTACAAATAGAGTCACACAAATAATATATCTTTGTCACAGATCCTGACTTTAAGGTTGGCCAATGTCATTATGTGTTGACATACCTGATTACTCATGCTATGTAACAGGGCAACATAAATGACATGGCTACGACAAGGAAACTTCCACTGTGGTTGACAAAGGAAAGACTGCTGGCGAAAATGATGGGCAGTGGGTGGAAGGACTCCACACTTTGGTAATAGCAGATCGAGTTCTGACGGCACACCTGTCTGCATTTCATGACCTGAGAACGTCAGGCTGACATACATACACCAGTCAGGGAGAAATGAAAATAACACCATGAGAGGCTGGCATTGTAATCCAGACAATAATACCATTGCAGAGAGTTTCACCACAGTGGTCTGTTACTAACTGCGTTACCCTAGCAACAGACAAGAACCAACATATTCTGCTATTCTGCTCACTGACTCACTAACCCAGCCCTATTGTCCACAAATCTTTTTTTGACTGAAGGTATTGCGGGGGGGGGGGGGGGGGGGGGTTGTTTTGTTAATATAACAGAAATGTTACTATTGTCACAAGGAAAGGATGGAACATCCTCTGATTTATTATCCTGCATTCCAGTTTGATAGTCACTCTCCAGAGAATTCATGTTTCAGCCTCCCAGATATAGAAGAGATTTGTCTCTACACTGACTGGGAGATGTAATATTCCACATGAGCAGAGTGACCAGTAGAGATAAATGATCAAATAAACAAAGAGAGAAAGGACATTATAAACAATACCCACCTGGATCTGTATGGACATTATTCCTGACAGGAGGGTAAAGGTTCAAATCCTTGGAAAAGTTGTAACATTACATTTCACATATTAGTAATTTAGCAGACACTCTTATCCAGAGCGATTTACAGGAACAATTAGGGTTAAGTGCCTTGCTCAAGGGCACATTGAGAAAAAAACAGCAACCTTTCAGTTATTTGCCCAATGCTCTTAACCCCTAATTTACCTGCTTCCCAACATCATTTGATCATACGCGATGTGGTAAGGCAAGTTATGTCAAATTATATACTAACTTCGCTCTCCAGGTTGGGCTGGTGGGAGGAGCTATAGGAGGACGGGTCATTGTAATGGCTGGAGTGGAATTAATGGAACGGAGTCAAACATGTGATTTCCATTTGTTTGATACCGTTACACCCATTCCTTTCCAGTCTTTACAATGAGCCCATCCTCCTATAGCTCCTCTCACCAGCCTCCTCTGATGAAATCTCTATTTGATTGCTCGTGTGTGATGCCAGGTCCCTGTTCTTTGTGGGTGTGTTTGACTGGGTGGGTTTGTTAACTTTGGGAGGAGGCCACCCCTGTGCCTTGCTCACGGTGATGTCACTGAGTACACAGAAGGCTTTTCCTTCCTCATCTGCTCACTGAACTCATGACTAGATGTAATCTCTATTCTCAAATAAAGAAGTTGTATTTTGTTTATTTAACCTTTATTTATCCAGGTGAGTCAATTAAGAACAAATTCTTATTTACAATGATGGCTAGAGTCAGTAGCCTAATGTATCACAATCTCCATGCTTCCATATTTGATAGCGTCAAAGATCGTTCTGGTCAGCACTCTCATACAGGGCCTATAGAAAGTCTACTTCCCTTTGAACCTCTTTCACATTTTGTGGGATTGAAAGTGGGATTGAAATAGATTTAATTTTCTTTTTTTTGTTGTCTTTGATCTACACAAAATACTCCATAATGTCAAAGTGAAAAGAAAATTCTACACATTTTAACAAATTCCTAAAAATGTAATAACTAAAATATAGATGTTGCATAAGTATTCAGCCCTGTTGTTTAGGAAAGGGTACATTTTTCAGAAGTAAAATTTGGCTCAACAAATCACATAAATTACATGGACATGATTTTTGAATGAGTACCCCTTCCTCTGTCCCCCATACAACATCTTTAAGGTCCCTCAGTCAAGTATTGAAATTTAATCACAGATTCAAGTAAAAAGACCAGGGAGCTTTTTGAAAGCCTCATAAAGAAGGGCAGTGATTGGTGGATTGGTAACAATAACAAATCAGACATTGAATATATCTTGAAGCATATCACGTTAATCGTTATGCTGTGAATTATTGTAACGGCGTTCTTCGTTTGTCGAAAGAGAGGACCGAAATGCAGCGTGGTGGTTACTCATGTTTTTAATGAAGAAAAAAGCGATACTTGAAATAACTATACAAAATGCAAAACAACAAAACGGAACGTGAAACTTATTACAGCCTATCTGGTGATACTACACAGAGACAGGAACAATCACCCACAAAATACAAAGTGAACTCAGGCTACCTAAATACGGTTCCCAATCCGAGACAACGAGAATCACCTGACTCTGATTGAGAACCGCCTCAGGCAGCCAAGCCTAACTAGACACACCCCTAATCATTCACAATCCCAATGCTATAAAACCCCAATACGAACACAACATATAAACCCATGTCACACCCTGGCCTGACCAAATATATTAACGAAAACACAATACAATGACCAAGGCGTGACAATTATGTATTAGACCACCCAGACACATCAAAGATGCAGCCATCCTTCTGATCTGAGCCATCCAGCCATCCTTCTGATTGGTGATTTTAAAACAGCTACAGAGTTCAATGGCGGTGATAGTAGAAAATGGAGGATGGATCAACAACATTGCAGTGACTCCACAATAATGAACTGTAAGACAGAGTGAAAACAATGAAAGTATTCAAAAACATGCATATGTATGCAACAAGGCACTAAAGTAAAAGTGCAACAAAAACACAGTAAAGGAATATACTTCATGGCCTAAATGCCTTACAGCAGGACAATAACCTACAATACAAGGCCAAACCTTCGCTGGAGTTGCTTGCCAAGAAAACAGTGAATATTCCTGAGCGGCCAAATTACAGTTTTGACTTAAATCTGCTTGAAAATCTTTGGCAAGACTTAAATTGCTGTCTAACCATGATCCCCAACACCATGACAGAGCTTAAAGAATTTTGAAAATAATGGGCAAATATATTGCACAATACAGGTGTGCAAAGCTCTTAGAGACTTACCCAAGAAGACTCACTGCTGTAGTCGCTGCCAAAGGTGTTTCTAACATGTATTTACTCAAGGGGGTGAAAACTTATCTCAACAAGTTATATTAGTGTTTTATTTTTCATTACTCTTAAAAAAGAAAAAGTTAACTTTGACATTAGAGTATTTTGTCTAGATCATTGACAAAAAAAAACGCATTTGAATCCCACTTTGTAACACAATAAAATGTGAAGAAATCCAAGGGGGTTGTAAACGTTCTATAGACACTGTAGTTGTTTCATTTGGCTAGTGACCAAATAGCCACTCTTAAGGACTCTAGTGATAAGGATATTGTTGCAGTATTTTCATTTCTTACATGCACCTGAAGTTTAATCAAAGATACATTATCAAACAGAATTTCCTTGTGTTCATACCACACCTTTGTATAGTAGGTGTAACGATGTGCGCTGAGAGTTGGGAAGCAAGTTCAGGGAGTGAGTGTTTTAATAAATAAACGGAACATGAACCAAAACACGGAACATGAACCCCCCCCCCCCAAAAAAAAAGCACACGTGACAGTAGGAATGTGGTATTTTTTTTTTTTTTACCTCTAGCCATATCTGAAGTCTAGACTTGTTTTGCAGGTTTCTCGGCTCTGCAAAAATCTCACTGAAAGACCTTGCAACTGGTCAAGTCAAATCCTTTCCATGTAAAGATCTGGCTCTTGTCAATGAAAAGGGACAGGCTACTGGGGTAAGTTGTTCAGTATGTACTAATGGAGTTACCAGCTACTCACCAGCTACCAGGGATATGGGCAATCATTCAATCAGCTGAAATTTAAACAGCTGCAATATCATTATCCCATTTTAATTCATTACATTGTATTAGCTTAACTACAAAAACCACCAGCACCAAAAATCTCATGCAATTTTCCATTTTGAATTTTGATATCAGCACATTTTTAATGAGATGATTGATTTATTCCACCAATTATTTACCTTCCAGGCCACGGTGAGCCTTGTTATTCATTATGATCCTCCAGCCAATGCCACTCCAAATCCAAATGACCCACAGGCAGGAGATGCTGCAGGGGATTCTGGTACGTCATATGTTCTCATAGACTTAGATAGACGACTCATTGTATCTGTTCCATTATGGTGCCTGTGAGAGCACTGGCTGTGCCATTTAGGCCTCCATTTTGAAGTAGTAATTTTCCTTCTTACACTACTTCTATGAGTTGGTAAACACACTGATTGTGAAAAAGAGCTGTCTGGTATACTTGTGTTAATCCTCAATCCTTGTTACTAAAGGCAACAACTAATCTTTGTGCTGTTGATTGTACTTTATCTGGTGACTGTGGTTGAGGTTGTGCTGTGTGTGTTTGCAATGGAAGGTAGAGGTGAAGAGGGGGATGAGGACATCGCTGATGCAGGACAGAGTCCCTCTGCTCCTGGTCAGCCTGGGAACCCTAACCAAAGACTGGTCAAGAAAAACAAGAAATTGAACCGACCCCTGGCCAATAAACCTCAGGACTTTCAGGTGAATTCTGGCATAGTGGTTCTAGCATCTATCTAATCAGAAGTATGTCATGAATTATGATTTGACATTGTTTTGACTCCCCTTTCTCATTATCTCTTGCCGTCAGATCCGTGTCAGGATATTAGAGGGACGACAGCTCCCTGGGAATAACATCAAACCTGTTGTGAAGGTGAATGTTTGTGGACAGACTCACAGAACAAGGATCAAGCGGGGAAACAATCCCTTCTTTGATGAGGTAAAAGGAGGCATATTGATTTAACTTCATTTGACTAAGTCTATGAGTTCTTAGCAAATGGGGAATTCTTTCTTGAGAAATGACTGCAGTTGATTTGCCCTGAAGGTTAATGTGGATTTGCTTTTCTCATTAAACCACCCAGATTCCTTTTTCTCTTTACAGATGTTCTTTTACAACGTCAACATGTTACCATCGGACCTATTTGATCAATATGTCAGCATTCGGGTAAGTTGAACTCAATGTTAGTAATATGGAACTAGCTGATCTGAACAGTCAGGTAGTACTATTTATTGCATTTCATTCTCACTCTAATAAAGAGCACTCTCCTTCTGTAGGTGTACGACTCCTTCTCTCTGAGAGCTGACAGTCTCATGGGGGAGTTCAAGGTACTCCATCTTTCCCTTCCACCTCTTACAAAAAAACATTAAAGGATTAATGACCAAAGTGTCTAACTTTACATTCCATTACTCTTGACTTATGCATTTTATCAGTCTGAGGTATTTCCCATCTTCCTTTGCTTCCCACAGGTTGATGTTGGCTTCATCTATGATGAACCAGGTATGTTTGTGGTGCCTTGCACAGTATTTTTTAAATTGTGAACCTTTCCTCCCCAATTTCGTGGTATCCAATTGTTTAGTAACTACTATCTTGTCTCATCGCTACATCTTCCGTACGGGCTCGGGAGAGACGGAGGTTGAAAGTCATGCGTCCTCCGATACACAACCCAACCAAGCCGCACTGCTTCTTAACACAGCGCCATCCAACCCGGAAGCCAACCGCACCAATGTGTTTGAGGAAACACTGTGCACCTGGCAACCTTGGTTAGTGCGCACTGCGCCCGGCCCGCCACAGGAGTCGCTGGTGCGCGATGAGACAAGGATTTCCCTACCGGCCAAACCCTCCCTAACCCGGACGACGCCAGGCCAATTGTGCTTCGCCCCACGGACCTCCCGGTCGCGGCCGGTTACGACAGAGCCTGGGCGCGAACCCAGAGTCTCTGGTGGCGCAGCTCAGCGCCCTTAACTACTGCACCACCCGGGAGGCCCTCCTTGCACAGTATTTGCATACACTGTGTCTGTTATCCATTTCCTCAATGGGGTAAATGTTGTGCATGTGGCTGTCTGTCTCGGTCTGTCTCATAGCTCACTCTGTAATGAGGAAGTGGCTCCTCCTGAATGACCCTGATGAATCCAGTTCGGGCGCCAGAGGATACCTTAAAGTCAGCATGTTCATCGTTGGGGCGGGAGACGAATCACTGGTACAGTAGTAGTTGGGGTTACCTCTCACGGTTTCTGTTGGCATGATTCGTAACTGAATACTAATTTGGAGCATCTTAATCTGGATGAACCCATTCCTGTATTATGACTTGTCAGAGCTAAATAAATCTCCTTGTCAGGTCACATGTACGCTACGGGTCAAAAGTTTTAGAACACCTAAGGGTTTTTCTTTATTTTTACTATTTTCTGCATTGTAGAATAATAGTGAAGACATCAAAAAATAACATATGGAATCATGTAGTAACCAAAAAAGTGTTAAACAAATCAAAATATATTTTATATTTGAGATTCTTCAAATAGCCACCCTTTGCCTTGATGACAGCTTTGCACACTGTTGGCATTCTCTCAAACAGCTTCAAGAGTCTTGAATGAGTTCCCACATATGCTGAGCACTTGTTGGCTCCCTTACCTTCACTCTGCGGTCCGACTCATCCCAAACCATCTCAATTGGGTTGATGTTGGGTGATTGTGGAGGCCAGGTCATCTGATGCAGCACTCCATCACTCTCCTTCTTGGTAAAATGTTCTTACACAGCCTGGAGGTGTGTTGGGTTATTGTCCTGTTGAATGATAGTCCCACTAAGCACAAACCAGATGGGATGGCGTATCACTGCAGAATGCTGTGGTAGCCATGTTGGTTGTGTGCTTTGAATTCTAATACATCAGACAGTGTCACCAGCAAAGTACTCCCACACCATAACACCTCCTCCTCCATTCTTTACTGTGGGAACCACACATGCAGAGATCATCCGTTCACCCACACCGCGTCTCACAAAGACACGGCTGTTGGAACCAAAAATCTCAAATTTAGACCAAAGGACACATTTCTACCGGTCTGATGTCCATTGTGCGTGTTTCTTGACCCAAGCAAGTATTTTCTTCTTATTGGTATCCTTTAGTAGTGTTTTCTTTGCAGCAATTCAACCATGAAGGCATGATTCACACAGTCTCTTCTGAACAGTTGATGTTGAGATGTTTGTTACTTGAACTCTGAGAAGGATTTATTTGGCCTGCAATTTCTGAGGCTGGTAACTGTAATGAACTTATCCTCTGCAGCAGAGGTAACTCTGGGTCTTCCATTCCTGTGGCGGTCCTCATGAGAGCCAGCTTCATCATAGCGCTTGATGGTTTTTGCGACTGCATTTGAAGACCCTTTCAAAGTTCTTGACATTTTCCGTATTGACTGACCTTCATGTCTTAAAGTAATGATGGACTGTCGTTTCTCTTTGCTTATCTGAGCTGTTCTTGCCATATTATGTACTTGGTCAATGACCAAATAGGACTATCTTCTGTATACCCCCTACCTTATCACAACACAACTGATTGGCTCAAACGCATTAAGAACAAAATAAATGACACAAATGGACTTTTTTAAGTAGGCATATTTGTTAATTGAAATGCATTCCACGTGACTACCTCATGAAGCTGGTTGAGAGAATGCCAAGAGTTGTCAAAGCTGTCATCAAGGCAAAGGGTGGCTATTAAAATACATACACACTTTTTTGGTTTATACATGATTCCATATGTGTTATTTCATAGTTTTGATGTCTTCACTATTATTCTACAATATAGACAATAGTAAAAGTAAAGACAAATCCTTGAATGAGTAGGTGATCTAAAGCTTTTGACTGGTAGTGTACTTGGAAAATAACATCTGTGCCTATCATAGTGAAGTGTGACAACAGTGTGTGGCTTCTGCAGGTAGAGAAGAGGGACATTAATGATGACCAGGATGACATAGAGAGTAACCTGCTGCTGCCAGCAGGGGTTACACTGCGATGGGTCACCCTGTCTCTCAAAGTGTTCCGGGCCGAGGACATTCCCCAGAGTATGCCACTCGTGTATATATAATGTTATGTTGCTGCTGTTGTGGTTGGCTTGTTATGTTGCTGCTGTTGTGGTTGGCTTGTTCTGCTGCTGATGTTGTGGTTGGCTTGTTCTGCTGCTGATGTTGTGGTTGGCTTGTTCTGCTGCTGATGTTGTGGTTGGCTTGTTCTGCTGCTGATGTTGTGGTTGGCTTGTTCTGCTGCTGATGTTGTGGTTGGCTTGTTCTGCAGCTGATGTTGTGGTTGGCTTGTTCTGCTGCTGATGTTGTTGTTGGCTTGTTCTGCTGCTGATGTTGTGGTTGGCTTGTTCTGCTGCTGATGTTGTGGTTGGCTTGTTCTGCTGCTGATGTTCTGGTTGACTTTTTACTCTTTAAGACTCTTCAGCCTAACTCTCAAGTGCTTTCTCTCTACGCTAAAGATAGGTGCGCATCCAAACTAGCTATTCATTTAGCAGTGTCTCAATCTGTATCTTTCAAGTAAGATTGTTTCAAGATGCAAGTAAATACATCAAAGTTAAAGGAGTTGTTCACTATTTTACTACGTGATGTTAGATGGTTCCTCACCCTGAAAGTCTATGGGCCAGGAGAAACTGCCATAGAGAACTTACAGGGTGAGGAACCATCGAACTTCAGGTTGAAATAGTGAACTGCTCCTTTAACCTGTGTGTTTTTCACCATAGTGGATGATGCCTTTATCCAGTCATTGAAGGGGATGTTTGGAGTGGATGGGGACAAGAAGAATCTAGTGGATCCTTTTGTCGAGGCTCACTTCGCTGGCAAAAGGGTATTCACATTGCTCTCCACCTAAAATTCTAATCAAGGGGAGGATTTGTTTATTATGGAAATAGTTGTGCAGTGAAGTTGATATGTGAATGTTTATTGTTGAAGCTGTGCACCCAAGTCATTGAGAAGAATGCCAACCCAGAATGGAACCAAATGCTGAATCTTCAGGTCAAGGTAAAAAAAACAATCTAATGCACTGGATTTCTGCTTTGGTAAATTGTGATTCAAAACGATGATCCTGTAAAATCTTTTTGCAGTTCCCCTCCATGTGTGAACGAATCAAACTGACCGTCTTTGATTGGTAAGTCAACAGCATTCCCTCTACTGAACACTTATGATGGACATACTGTATGTATCCATTTAAATCACTCCATTTGAGCTCTGGCAGTTTTCCTCTGCCTCACATCACTGCTTTATTACAGTATTCAGATGCACACTTCCTCAGTTTTTACACAAATAAGGGCCAGGAGTTTTTCCTGGTCACAAGGGTTAGAAATGCCTCAGGAATGTACATAGTGTGTATTCAGCCCCCTTACAGTACCTTAGTGCTCGCTCCCTGCTACCTGCCTGTATGCATCTCCAGAGTGTGGTCAGTCAGTTGTTATTTGGCCTGGGAGGAACCCGGCAGTGCTATAGTATGAGTCAGACAGGCAGTCCCTCCCTGTTCCAGGCTGGGATCCTGTTGGCAGGGAAACACCTCTGTAACCTCAGTCTGTTGCGACAGGGAAAAGTGGGAATAGTAGGAAATGGGTGCAAGTCAAAGATTAGGAAAACAATGTGTCCCCTAAATGTGATGAAAGTGAAGTTCATTCACATTGGTGGGTGTGAATGTCATATTGATATCGCACCTCTTATGCAGGGATCGCCTGACGAGGAATGACTCGATTGGCACCATATACTTGAATCTGGCCAAAATAGCATCCTCTGGTGGCGAAGTTCAAGGTACGGTTCTCGTATTAATTACACTACACCACACTGTCTTTCTCCCTTTCACAATATCTATAGCTCAAGGATATGATTTCTATGCCATTGTAGCTTCTAGTATAATGGTGTTTTATTTGTATAATTACACTATGTCCATTCACTTTGGTTGATAAATGAACAGATGAACTCTATTCATCTCTATACTCAGTTGTAACTGTCTAATATAGAGTACATGCACTTTTCTTTTTCTCTTGGTATAGACAAACATGCGGGATATGGGTTCTCGCCATCACTTGAAGGTTCAATTAACGAATAGATATGTGGTGAATTGTTAAAGTATTGTCCAGTGCAGAAATCTGTCTTCTTTTGGCCCCGTATCTCTAACAAGTTGCAGTATTTTATACATCACATTAGTAAATTCCACTGATTCTAGCCCAGCATGACATTTCAAGGAATTTCGAATGGAGATAAAGGAATTTTGAATGGTTCTAATTTGACCCCCAGACAATGATTACGGCATTGGAGGTTACTTTGAGAATGTGTGAATGCCGTGAGTTGTGCCCGGTCCACTAATTTCTGTAGCCCTTTGAGTACAATAGTAGGATATTTGAATGAAGTAAACACACATATCAGTTCATAGTTGACCTTCCTCGGTACTCAAAAGGTTACAGCAAAACAATTTTGCTTTGCCTTTAACCCTTGATATTCAGTCATACATTTTTGATTACATTTGCATGCTTTGTTTGTGCTGTTATAGAGTTGACTGCTCTCCTTTTTTGTGTGTGTCAAAGATGGAGAACAAGCTCCTTTGCTTCATTTGCGGCATGTGTTGCATTTCTGAGTTGCTGTGTGAGGCTGACATTCTTTGCGTAACCTAACACACAAAACTGCATATGACTCCTGTGAGTTTGCCTGGGCAGATACCCTAACTGTAGTTTTTGAAGATTTGCTAGCCCTATGTGCCATGTTCACTATTCTCCATCCAAGACATCAGCTTCTGACATGCAGAACTAACTCCACAGTAGCTCATCATTTCGAGACATTAGTAAAAAAAACATGATTTCCTCCACAGGGAAGACTGGGGAGTCTGAGGTGGGTTTCCTGCCCGCCTTTGGGCCTTGCTATATCAACCTGTATGGGAGTCCCAGAGAGTTCACTGGGCTTCCTGACCCCTACGAAGAGCTCAACTATGGCAAAGTAGGTTCTGCAAGGGAATTTAAAACTTCTCTCCATCTCTAAGCTTGACATTGAAAATGACCTATGCATTTATTTTTGACAGGGTGAAGGGGTGGCCTATCGAGGAAGAATCCTGGTTGAGCTGTCAACTAAACTGGAAGGCAAGGCTGACAAGACTGTAGAAGAGATCCCTAGTGATGACATCTTGGTGGCCCAGGTACTGTAACCTATACCCCAATTACTTGATACATTTTACTTTAAAAACAACAACTTTAGCCTTACCTACAGGTATATCCTGTTTTGGTGTAGATTTCCAAGAAACAAATACATGCTACATTTTAGTTTTTTTTTCGATCTAAACTAAACATTTTATCTTCTGATCAGAAATACCAGCGCAGGAGGAAGTACTGTTTGTGTGTAGTGTTCCATAGTGCCAGCATGCTTCAGGAACCTGGCGAACCAATCCAGTTTGAGGTCAGCATTGGCAACTATGGCAACAAGCTGGACACTACCTGTAAACCACTGGCCTCCACTACCCAGTACAGCTGTGCTGTGTTTGATGGTAAGGGCCCAATCCACCTTAGGAACCAAATTAATCTGGTTTTTGGTACCTCAACAAGAATCTTTGAATTGGACTAATTTGTTTATGTTCAACAGGTAACCACTACTATTACCTGCCCTGGGCTAATGCCAAACCAGTGGTTGTCATTACATCATTCTGGGAGGACATCAGTCACCGTTTGGATGCAGTCAACATCATTCTGTACATAGCTGAACATCTGGTACGAGATGCAGATTTGTGCACCAATTTACCAGTTTGAATGCCTACAATGTATGAATACAGTGTAAAATTGTAGTCTATTGCTCCTTTCAGCAATCTAACATCACTGCGATGAAGTTGGCCATCTTGGCTAAAGTCCCCGAAAACCGTCTGGCTGAGATCTGGCTGAGGCTGGTAAATCAGGTGATCGAGGACCTCAGCAGGTAAATTTAATTAGTCAACATTGGGATAATCTGAGTTTCAAAGATCTAGCATAAACACAGAAATGATGACTCCTAACCCAGCATGTGTATCTAACCCAATCCCCATCATACCAATGTGTTTTTAAATGTTTTATTTACTGTGTAAATTGTTCAACTGAATCATTGTGCATAGAGTTGTATGGTTTGTTAAACTTTGAAATCAATGTTTTTTGTTCGGCATACATTTTAAAGTACATTTTTTTTGAGTAGTTCCGTTACTGTGGAATTACCCATATCTAACCAAATCCCCATCATACCAGTTTGAAAGTGCCAGAGCTGGAGGGCCACTCAAACCTGACCTCCCTGGACATCCAGATGAAGAAGCTACGTGACAGCACCCTGCAGACCATCATGGAGGGGGCCAAGAGCATGAGAGAGGAGGCGACTGAGATCAAGGATACCCTGGGGGACATTGAGGGCTGGCTGGACAAACTGAAGCAGCTCGCTGAGGAGGTAGGTCAGAGTTCAAGCTGTTTGTCTGGCCATGAAAAATAGTTTTGGCAAGCTGCTATCAATAATCAGAGACTATAATGACCAAATATTTTGGCTTTAGTCTCTTTTCACTTTTCATGTACAATGCCCTCTAAATTACCCTTGAATATAGATATAGAGTTGTGTGTTGTTGTATTAAAACTGGGGATGTACAGTAATTGACATGGTGTCTCTCCAGCCCCAGAACAGCATGCCTGACGTGATCATCTGGATGCTGAGGGGAGAGAAGAGAGTGGCGTACAGCCGCATCCCAGCCTACCAGCTGCTCTACTCCACCTACAGCGAACAGGCCTGTGGACAGTTCTGTGGCAGGACCAGGAATGTCTTCATGCAGTACCCTATGGATAAAAACAAGGGTCTGAAGGTTCCAGTCCAGATCAGAGTCAACATGTGGCTGGGCCTGTCTGCAGACGAGAAAAAGTTCAACAATTTCTCAGAAGGGACGTTCAGTGTGTTTGCTGAATTGGTATGTTTCTATTAAAATGACTCATTTTTCCTTTTGAGTGTTGAACTTGATAGTAATGGAGAAGATCGTTGTATAATGTATATGAATGGCCAATGAAGTGACCTGTGTGTTTTCCCCTTTGGCAGTATGAGAATCAGGCCTACATGCTGGGGAAGTGGGGAACTACCGGTCTGGGTTTACGCTACAAATGCTCTGATGTGACTGGCAAGCTGAAGCTGAAACAAGAGAACTTCATTCCCCCGCGAGGCTGGGAGTGGGAGGGAGACTGGTTCATAGACCCAGAGAAGGGGTAAGACTGGTTTGTTTACAATTTTACTGAATTCCACCGTTGTAGAAAAACACATAATCAGCCCTCTTTATCACAATCAAAGGAAATGGGCTGGTTCTGCCTCACTCTCCCCTGGAGAGACCAGTCATGTTCAGTAGGTAGGGCACACTGTAGTGAAATGGTAAACAAAAATACTTTTCTTATTGGCCAAGTCTAGGTAGTCCATCCCTGTTTCAGTCTGTTTTCTTCCCTTTGGTTCATAATGAACATGACCCAGCTATCAGTTCTCTGGTTATTAGCATTTTTCTCCTTCCATCAACCACCCGTTAGTGAGGAGTGTTGAGTGTGTAATAAAATCTATTTCTGTGTGGCTGGACCAGTCTGTTGACAGAGGCAGATGCGGGACACACTGAGTTCATGGATGAAGTCTTCCAGAATGAGACTCGCTACCCCGGGGGAGAGTGGAAGCCTGCCACTGAGCCCTACACTGACGTGGTTAGGAAAAACACACACCATTTAGTGACCATGTGTATTCATACCGCTGGCTTGGATGCAATACAATTATATAAAAACAGGATCATTATTTAGTACAATGAATGCTTAGATTCCCCTATTCAGTTTGGGCTTCCTGTAGCTCTGGCATGGTAGAAGGTGTCCAGGCTTCTCAGGTGTTGTTGGTTGTGTTTGCAGAATGGGGAGAAGACCCACACACCAGAGGAAATCGAGTGTCCTGCAGGCTGGAGCTGGGGGGATGAGTGGACCGTAGATGAAAACAGGGCTGTGGACGAGAAAGGTCTGCTCTCACACTGACCTCTACAACACTGCTTGCCCTTGCAGTGGAAAACGTGACTTTAAATTGGGATTTCTAATGTGTCTTGTCCTTATTTACACCTCATGCAATCGACTTCTGTAAGAATGACCTGTAGTATTTTCAAGCATTGTGTATACATTTCTAATGGATTTATTCTGAATGCAGGCTGGGAGTATGGAATCACTATCCCTCCAGATGACAAACCCAAGTCTTGGGTGCCAGCAGAGAAGATGTACCACGTCCACCGACGGAGGAGAGTATTCAGGCCCAGGAAGAGAACATCAGCTGCTGGTACAACCACTGAGGTCAGTGCACCGTGCCAGTAGGAAACAGTTTGTCTTGAGAGATAACAAATGTTGTGGATGTCAAATATTTCCCCCATTTTCAGAAGCGAGACCCAGGAGACCCAGAAGGCTGGGAGTTCTCCTCTCTGATTGGCTGGAAGTTCCACAGGCAGGAGCGTTCCGCCGACACGATCCGACGCAGACGCCGGAGGAGGAAAATGGCCCCTGCTGGCCGCCTGGGGGCATCCGCCATATTCAAACTGGAGGGGGCGCTGGTGAGCAACTGGACAACTCTGGTCCACAGAGGCTGCAGCTTCTGCTGGTTTCCTCTTCTCCCTGGCATGAAGACACTATGTGTTGTCCGTCCCTGTTGTCGAGTAAGATGCATTATTGATTCATTTGGAGGAATTCTTGATTGTCTTTGCAGGGGGTTGATGTAGATGAGAAAAAAAATGATGAGGTTGATGCCTCCAAGCTCTTTGGTGCCAATACTCCTACTGTGTCCTGTTCGTTTGACAGTGAGTGCTTTAGTTATACATAGTCGGCATAGATCTTTCTCTCTGTTTGTGATGCTGGCTTTAACCGTGGGTGTTTTTCTTTCTTTAGGCTCACACCTCTACCACCTTCGCGTCTACGTTTACCAGGCCAGGAACCTTATTGCCATGGACAAAGACAGCTTCTCGGGTTTGCACGTCTCCTTGTCAAAAGCATGTTTTGATTTAGTGAAAGTTGACACGATGTGACATATTATGAAAATGTGGACGTATTATCTAACACACAAAACATTTTCCCATCTTGTCTTAGATCCATATGCCCATGTGTCCTTCCTGCACATGAGTAAAACCACAGAGACCATAAAAGCTACCCTGAACCCCACGTGGGACCAGACCCTGATCTTCCAGGATGTGGAGATCTACGGGGACCCGCAGAACATCGCCCAGTATCCCCCTGACGTGGTGCTGGAGTTCTATGACAAGGACCAGGTGGTGGGTGTGATCAAAGTCCCTTCAGTCACTCAGGTTAAAGATGCACTATGCAAAAATTGCTCCTCCATTTCCTGGTTGCTAGAATCCTAATAGGTCGTGTGTGTGTGACAAAACAGGCAAGTATAGTGTAGAGAATCACAGTGCCATCTAAACCACTGTGAAAATAAATAAATAAATAATAATAATAATACAAAACCGAAAGTAAAAGACGCAAAAAATGAAACTTAAGAACGGCAAGCATAGAAATAGCGCACATTGAATAGATCTCCCACTTCTTAGACTTGCTTTCAACGAGAATGTGAATTTGGGTCAGGTCGTCCAGAAAGTTCCATACTGTAGCTTTAAGAGTTATCAATATAGTGCCCTATTAACTGTGATTGTCATTCTGGTGGTTAACATGTTGCACTCTGCCCCAGGGGAAAGATGAGCTATTGGGCCGGAGCGTGTGTGTCCCCCTGGTGAAACTGAACCCCGGCATGGACCAGACCCCCAAACTGCTGTGGTCCCCCATCATACAGAAGGACCAGCGGGCTGGAGAGGTGCTGGTGGCTGCTGAGCTCATCCTGAAGGATAAGGTGCAGCAGCAGAAGAGGATGTGGAGGAGTAGCAGTATTAGTTAGTGGGGTAGGCCTATAGGAAAAGGGGTGATGTGGATTGTGAAAACTCTCTCCCTCTGTGTCTCCAGGGTAACGAGACGGACCTCCCTCTGGCCCCTCCCAAGAGGGCGGAGAATCTGTACATGGTGCCTCAGGGGATACGGCCTGTGGTGCAGCTCATGGCTATTGAGGTAAACTGCAATACTTCAGTAATGTTACAACTTCCCACAGAAATGTACCTGCTATTTCCCACTTTCCACAGTATGTATTTTGTTACCCAGTGTGTGTTTGTTTCAGATTCTGGCCTGGGGGTTGCGCAACATGAAGCCCTACCAGCTGGCCACTGTGGCCTCCCCTAGCCTTGTGGTAGAGTGTGGAGGGGAGATGGTCCAGTCTGCTGTCATCAAGAACATGAAGAAGTGCCCCAACTTTCCTGGATCTGTCCTCTTCCTTAAAGTGGTAAGAGCGGCTTGCTTGGGGTCTCACAGGCATGAGTGCTGTTCTTTGTTACATTTTTACACCGTGCCAATGGATGGGTGCTTATATTTGTCCTGTTTCACGCGTTTACAAGTGTGTATTATACACGTGTGAAAGGGAAATGTGTTTTTGGCAAATCCCTACTCCCCCTGAGACACTCTCGGAGAGGGGGGGGATCATTGCCAGGGTAATCCATTATCAACAGCGACCCTGGAGCAATTAGGTTAACTGCCTTGCTCAAGGGCACATCAGCAGATATTTCACATTGTCAGCTCGGGGATTCAAATTGACAACCTTTCGGTTACTGGCCCCACACTCTAACCACTAGGCTATCTGTGCTACATTTGTGTAGGCATCCTCTCATTCTCTCACTCAGCGTATCGAGTTCAAGATTGTCATATCTTCATCCTCAGCTTCTTCCCAAAGAGGAGATGTACACACCTCCCATCGTGCTGAAGGTGATTGACCACAGGCCATTTGGCAGGAAGCCAGTGGTTGGACAGTGTACCATAGACACTCTGGAGGAGTTTCGCTGTGACCCCTACGTCATCCAGAAGTCATCCATGTCATCCAAAAGTAACTATTCTCTTCCTCTGACTCGCTTACTTATTACACGTGCATACTACCACCCTGTGGTGAAATTGAAACAATTTATCAACAAATATGAGATAAAAATGGTCTATCTCTCTTTGTCAGTGGCTTTGATGGCTGCTTTTCCTCACGACACCAGAATTGACATGGAAGACAGGAGGCCTCTGCTTGAAGCTCAGGTATACTTTAGCATTCGAATAGGAATCCCCTCTCAAATTCACCATATTTTGTTACGCTCTCTTATGGTAGCTTTTAAGATCTATTCCATCTAATAATAGAGTCCGAATTTCATAGTCGATACTCTGACTTGCAGTTTGTGTACAGCATGTCAGCAGCAGTCAACAAAATGGCCACCACTACTTCTCGTCTTGTATGTATGGTCATCTGTAGTTCAACTCTACAGGCTGGACAATGACACCGCAGGGTTGAGGGAGCCTCACTGATACATGTTTATATAGAGAGATGAAATGACAGATACGGAAGGAATGAGTATGAGCAGAGTCAAAATGTGTGATTCATCCAAAGAAGTAAATGAAAATGAGATATAATTAAATTCAACTTTAAACCTGTTTTTAAAGTTTAACGTTTGAGTTTAAACAAAAAAACGGACATCTCTGTCTGACCTTATTCAGAACCAAGCAAAAAAAACAACATTCAAACTATATTATTTTGTTATATTATTTTGACTTTGCTTTCTCACATCTTGCTTACTCATTTCAATATTCCAAATTTGCAACCGATATTACTGATCAGGGGAACATCTTAAATTGTGTATCATAATTTAAAGTTATGTTACTTAAAATAACAGAACTGAAAATTATACCATTACCATTTTAATCAATTATCAACTTTCTAGACAATCTTAGCTCATGCACTAACAGTTCATTCAATAATGATTCAATTGTAAAATTGGATCACAATCGGGGATCATTGCATCAAACTGTAAAATGATTGTATCAAATAAGTATGCCGAGTTTTTCCTTCACTCCACAACAGATTTTATACCATCTACCAGATTGATCATGCATGTGAAACCGTTTTAAATGATTCCAATGATTCATGTGACACCGATTTACAAATTCACTAGCTGGCATGATATTCAGAGAATCTCAATTGCATTTCCTTGAATCCTTGCTTCCTCTTCCCTCGCTTCGTTCACAAAACCCATTGGATGAGAAAGTCCAAGGTCCCTCCCCTCTGACGTTCTCCGCAAATGGGTTTTGAGAAAGAGGCGAGGAGAGCGGACACGTGCAATCAAGGAAATGCAATTAAGGTTCTCCAATTGACTTGATACCTTGTTTACTTATCTTTCCTTTCATCCCCTTCTTCCTTAAAAGCATGCAGAGAAGGTGAGATATGGAAACTTTACATACATCTCTCTATCACATAAGAAGCACTCTGTGACATACGGTCTTGAATTTAATACTATCTTCACTTTTTTTACATTAGGAGAAGGAGACAGTTGATTGGTGGAGTAAATTCTACGCTTCCATTGGAGATCATGAGAAGTGCCGTCCTTACCTTCAGAAAGGATATGACACTTTGAAGGTGAAGTCTTGATGTCTCACACAGAATACACCTGTGCTGCATACATCTGAAGTAACTCCAATAATTAGTTGGCATTTAGTTTTTCTTTCCTGGACTCAAATTGAATAAATGATTTACAAGCATTTTGCTACACTCGCATTAACATCTGCTAACTATGTGTATGTGACCAATAAAATGTTAATGTGAAATATAATTGTCTACATCTCTGTTTTCAGGTGTATGATAAGGAACTGGAGAATGTTCCTGAGTTCAAACAACTCACCGATTTCTGCAACACCTTCAAACTGCAGAGAGGCAAGAATGAAGATGAGGAGGATGATCCATCCGTCGTTGGAGAATTCAAGGTGGAACAGCAGTTTCACTATTATTACACAAATTCCATATACATGCTGGTACTTGCCTCCATACATGTGCATAACCACATTGGCTCAACAAGATAGAACGCATCATAAATCAGGCTATCGATCCCTTTCTAGTGGTAGAGCTAAGGCATTGCTACCTGTCAGTGATGGCTGATGACGGATGACTGTGTTTTCAGGGCTCTTTTAAGGTGTACCCTCTATCAGACGACCCGGGTGTGGCTCCTCCTCCTCGCCAGTTCCGTGAGCTGCCTGAAAGCGTGCCTCAGGAGTGCCTGGTCAGGATCTATGTGGTCAGAGGCATCGACCTGCAGCCCAAGGACAACAATGGTCAGGTTAGTCCAGCGCCGTGACCTTGGAATTCTATCTGCGAAAAGATGATTCTGAGATAATTGGCTTTAAAGTTCCAAACCCTCATTGGTTTGAATGGTGTGAGCAATTCTCATTTTGTACTCTTTTTTTGACTTAGCAACATGAATTGGGGTATTTAAAGTACCATATAGGTGGAGAACGTTGCACAGAAAAAGGTTACATCAATAACTCAGTTTTGCCAAAAATTGCAACGTTTTATTGTCACATGCACAAGTAGAGTGAAATGCTTAACTTGCATGCTCTATATAACCTTAGAATTCTAAGCTCTCACACTGTGCATTGCCAGGTTGCTGTTCTCTTACCTACTTTTCTATACTTGATGATGACATGTTTGTTTTCTAAATGTGCCATTCCTTTACAGTGTGATCCCTATATAAAGATTTCCCTGGGAAAGAAGTCAATTGAGGACCGAGATAACTACTTACCAAATACCACCAACCCTGTTTTTGGAAGGTAAAATCTCACATTCATTTAAAGTGGCAATATGTTACTTTTTGGGCGACCTGACCAAATTCACATAGAAATGTGAGTTATAGATCTATCATTCTACTTGAAAGCAAGTCTAAGAAGCGGTAGATATGTTCTATGTGGGCTATGCTTCCCATTCATACATTTTGTTTTTGCGTCTATTTCTGATAATGGAAAATATATTTCCACAGCAGTTTGGATGGTACAATGATTTTCTACACTATACTATATTATTTTGTCACATAAACTGAAATTAGGTCAACTATTAGAGTTGTAGCAACCAGGAAATGCCATAGCGATTTCTGCATAGTACAACTTGAAACGGTATTTATATTATTCTACTCTACACTTATACCACACCTCCTTTTTGCAGGATGTTTGAGATGTCATGTTTTCTGCCTCAAGACAAAGACCTGAAGATCTCAGTGTATGACTATGATCTGCTGACCCGCGATGAGAAAGTAGGAGAGACAGTGATTGACCTGGAGAACCGCTTCCTGTCACGTTTTGGCTCCTACTGTGGCCTGCCTCAGACATACTGCATGTGAGGAGACTTGTTCCTGCTGTACATTTTATGTCATAGTTCACATCAAAAAATCTAAGTTTGTCAGACATTTTCAGAACTCTAATTTGGTGTTGATATAAGTCATAGTGTCATGCCATCTGTTTTGTAGGTCCAGATAGCAACTACATTCCTCAATCTGAAATGAATGAGAAAGATAGGCACTCTAATTGAATTGAGCCCATAATCATTATGGGGGAGTCTGATTGATTGACTGTGTTGATCTTCATGAAACAGCTCTGGAATCAACCAATGGCGTGACCATCTGAAGCCCTCTCAGATCCTTCAGAACCTGGCCCGCCTCAAAGGCGTCCCTCCACCCAGGTTAGAAGATGATGGCAAAGCACTCTCATTCAATGGGACTCAGTACACCCTGGCTCAATTTGGTAATTCATATGCTGTTTTTTTTATGGACTTTTCGTAACGTTCAACTTTCATTTTAGGGACATGAGGACCAGAGTATGTTTTGTGTGACATGTGACATGCCTGTAGTGTTTTTTTCCTGACCAGCAAAAAAAACATGGACCCTAAATATGAGGTAACTCACGTTTACCATCTACATTTAGAGGCCAACAAAGAGATCCACCAGCACTTGGGTCCTGCCGACGAACGGATCTCTCTGCACGTGCTCAGAACACATGGACTGGTGCCTGAGCACGTGGAGACAAGGACACTGTTCAGCAGCTTCCAGCCCCAACTTTCTCAGGTCACTATCCATGTTGTCTTCCTCTTTATCTTCAATATGTCTCCATATCTGAGACTAACTGTATTTGCCCCTCACTTATAGGGATGCCTTCAAATGTGGGTGGATGTTTTCCCCAAAAACATGGGCCTTCCCGGACCTCCCTTCGACATTGTGCCACGCAAGGCCAAGAAGTAAGGAGAATCATTTCACAATTTGGTATTTCAAAGTGATCTAGTCTATAATCTTCTATTCTATTCATGAATACCATGTCTCCATTTAAAGGTATTTCCTGCGAGCTGTTGTTTGGAACACCTCTGATGTCATTCTGGACGAAACTAGTATTACTGGGGAGCGCATGAGTGATATCTACGTCAAAGGGTATCCGTGTTGAAATGTTTTTTTTTTTAAGCGATATTAGGATCTGACTATTACCATGGCAGCCATGCATATAACACACTTGTGGTTTGTTCAAACACATGAAAACCTAAATGAATTAACCAGTTAGTCTGTCGGTCCAGCTGGATGCCAGGTATGGAGGAGGACAAGCAGAAGACCGACGTCCACTACAGGTCTCTGGACGGGGACGGTAACTTCAACTGGAGGTTCGTCTTTGGCTTTGAATACCTGCCCGCTGAACAGCTGTGTCTGGTCTCCAAGAAGGTGTGTATAGGCTCGAGAAACAATTACAAACGGAATAGTGTGGTAAGACAAAAATTGAGGTACATTTCATTTGCCGCCAATTTTGTCAGTCTTGCTTATTTTTTTCAACAGGAGCACTTCTGGAGTCTAGACAAAACAGAGTTCAGGATACCCCCCAAGTTGATTGTTCAAATTTGGGATAATGACAAGTTCTCATTGGATGATTACCTGGGTGAGACATTTCTTTAGCACTATGAATTACCGTACAATACTTTCTTTCAACCAAAAATGACCATATGATAATTTTTGCTCCAGCTGATCAAATCAGCTATTTAACACATGGTCCTTGAGATGGTCTTCTGGTCATTGTACAGGCACGGTAGAGCTGGATCTCCGTAAACTTACCCCTCCGGCCAAGGTTTCAAAGACGTGCAACCTGAGTATGATGGAGGAGGTGATGGATGCACGACCACCCAAATCCGACCTGGCCAATTCGCTGTTCGCTCAGAAGTCTGTCAGAGGCTGGTGGCCATGTGTCACTGAACAGGATGGGAAGAAAGTCCTTGGTGTGAGTACAGCTAAGAGGTCATTCATTTTAAACGGACAAAATCAAGAGTATATAAATCTACCTGGTTTAGCTGTAATCTTATATTCAACCATGTTTAGTATCTCTAAAGAAGGTTACTACTTTGCAAATTACAGACTATATGTGAAACATTGTGTGGAATAAATCTGAATTAACATCTGTTATGTTTAGGGGAAGGTTGAGATGACTCTGGAAATCGTGTCTGAGAAGGAAGTGGACGAAAAGCCTGCTGGGAAGGGCAGGGATGAACCCAACATGAACCCAAAGCTTGACTTCCCTAAGTAAGGATTTCCACTCTTCTGTGTATATTCACCCATTTATAGGCCTAACGGAGATGTATACCTCAGATATCGACCATATTAAACTGTCTCCTCCTCTCTTCCAACATCAACAGGCGTCCGGACACGTCCTTCTTCTGGTTCACGAACCCCTGTAAGACCATGAAGTTCATTGTGTGGCGCAGATTCAAGTGGCTTTTCATTGGACTGATCCTACTGGTTCTAGTGCTGCTCTTCGTCGGAATCCTGTTGTACTCTTTACCGGTAAGAACAGGCGGGAGGGGATACTGTTCAATTAAACTGTGTTAAATGAAATTCACACGAATGAAATAACAAACTGACAGATTGTTTACATTTTGATGTGATTAATGCTTGCCTAATTACAATTTTTCTCATTCCAGAACTACATTTCAATGAAAATTGTGAAGCCATTCAAATGAAAACGTCATATTTTGCTCTTATGTCAAGAAGAACAGACCAAAGTCTTCCAATGAATTTTCAACCAAAAATAGCATGACTATTTTTATGTATTCTAAACTGTATTTGTGTAATATTTTCCCACAGAATACATAATTAGTATATTGTTCAAACCAACCTCTGACATAATTATATTATCTTTGCACAAGTTAATCAGCATTCCTTGAACCTTATGTACTTCAAATCTTTTTAATGGATGCTCTGTGCTTTGTAATGAACATTTATGTGGTCATATACACACTGATTCTTTAAATAAATGATTGTTTTAAGGCCCTAATGAATGATGATCAGTAGGCCAATTGCATTGGGGGTCTTTGTGGTTATACAGTATATACTGAACAAAAATATAAATGCAACATGTAAAGTGTTGGTTTCATGAGCTGAAATAAAATATCCCTGAATTTTTCCATACGCACAAAAAGTTTATTTCTTTCATATTGTACACAAATGAGTTTACATCCCTGTTAGTGAAGATGTGTCTTTTGCCGAGATACGCCACACCTGTCAGGTGAATGAATTTTCAAGAAGCTGATTAAGCAGCATGATCATTGCACAGGCACACTTTGTCCTGGGGACAATAAAAAGCCACACAACACAATGTCACAGATGTCTTAAGTTTTGAAGGAGCATGCAATTGGTATGCTGACTGCAGGTATGTCCACCAGAGCAGTTACCAGAGACTTGAATGTTCATTTCTCTACCATAAGCCACCTCCAACATCGTATTAGAGAATTTGGCCGTACGTTCAACCAGCCTCACAACCGCAGACCACGTGGTACCATGCCAGCCCAGGACCTCCACATCCGGCTTCCTCACTTGTGGGATTGTCTGATACCTGCCACCTAGACAGCTGATGAAACTGTTGGTTTGCACAATTGAAGAATTTCTGCACAAACTGTCAGAAACTCTCTCAGGTAAGCTCATCTGCTTGCTCATCGTCCTCCCCAGGGTCTTGACCTGACTGCAGTTCGGCATTTTAACCGACCTCAGTGGGAAAATGCTCACCTTCAATGGCTACTGGTATGCTGGAGAAGTATGGCGTCATGTGGGCGAGCGGTTTTCTGATGTCAATGTTGTGAACAGAGTGCCCCATGGTGGCAGTGTTTTTCATTTAAAAAATGTATTTAACCTTTATTTAACTAGGCAAGTCAGTGACGAACAAATTGTTATTTCAAAATGACAGCCTACTGGGGAACAGTGGGTTAACTGCCTTGTTCAGGGGCAGAACAAGAGATTTTTACCTTGTCAGCTCGGGGATTTCAATCCAGCAACCTTTCGGGTTACTGGCCCAACGCTCTAACCACTAGGCTACCTGCTGGGTTATGATATGGGCAGGCATAAGCTATGGACAACTAACACAATTGCATTTTATCAATGGCAATTTGAATGCACAGAGATACTGTGAGGAAATCCTGAGGGTCATTGTCATACCATTCATCCGCCGCCATCACCTCATGTTTCATCATGATGATGCACAGCCCCATGTTGCAAGGATCTGTACACAATTCCTGGAAGCTGAAAATGTCCCAGTTCTTCCATGGCCTGCATACTCGCCAGACATGTTACCCATTCAGCAAGTTTGGAATGCTCTGGATCGATGTGTATGACAGCGTGTTACAGTTCCCGCCAATATCTAGTAAATTCACACAGCCATTGAAGAGGAGTGGGACTACAATCAACAGCCTGATCAACTCTATACGAAGAAATGTCATGCTGCATGTGGCAAATGGTGGTTACACAAGACAATGACTGGTTTTCTGATCCATGCCCATCAGAGATAATTATTTTTTAAGGTATCTGTGACCAACAGATGCATATGTATCTGTATTTCCAGTCATGTAAAATCCATAGATTAGGGCCTAATGAATTTATTTCAATTGACTGATTTCCTTTCATTTACTGTAACTCAGTAAAATCTTTAATATTGTTGCATGTTGCGTTTATATATACAGTGTATATACAGTACCAGTCAAAAGTTTGGACTTACCTATTAATTCCAGTATTTTCTTTATTTTTACTATTTTTTTTACATTGTAGAATAATAGTGAAGACATCAAAACTATGAAATAACACATTTGGAATCATGTAATAACTAAAAATGTGTTAAACAAATCAAGATATATTATATATTTGAGATTCTTCAAAGTAGCCACCCTTTGCCTTGATGACAGCTTTGCACACTCTTGGCATTCTCTCAACCAGCTTCATGAGGTAGTCACCTGGAATGCATTTCAATTAATAGGTGTGCCTTGTTAAAAGTCCATTTGTGGAATTTCTTTCCTTCTTAATGCATTTGAGACAATCAGTTGTGTTGTGACAAGGTAGGTGTGGTTTACAGAAGATAGCCCTATTTGGTAAAAGACCAAGCCCATGTTACGGCAATAACAGCTCAAATAAGCAAAGAGAAATGACAGTCCATCATTACTTTAAGACATGAAGGTCAGTCAATACGGAACAGGTCAAGAACTTTGAAAGTTTCTTAAAGTGCAGTCGCAAAAACCATCAAGCGCTATGATGAAACTGGCTCTGACGAGGACCGCCACAGGAAAGGAAGACCCAGAGATACCTCTGCTGCAGAGGATAAGTTCGTTAGTTACCAGCCTCAGAAATTGCAGCCCAAATAAATGCTTCACAGAGTTCAAGTAACACATCTCAACATCAACTGTTCAGAGGAGACTGTGTGAATCAGGCCTTCATGGTCGAATTTATTCAAAGAATCCACTACTAAAGGACACTAATAATAATAAGAGACTTGCTTGGGCCAAGGAACATGAGCAATTCACATTAGACCGGTGGAAATCTGTCCTTTGGTTTAATGAGATTTTTGGTTCCAACCGCCATGTCTTTGTGAGACACAGAGTAGGTGAACGGATGATCTCTGCATGTGTGGTTCCCACTGTGAAGCATGGATGAGAAGGTGTGATGGTGTGGGGGTACCGTGCTGGTGACACTGTCTGTGATTTATTTAGAATTCAAGGCACACTTAACCAGCTTGGCTACCACAGCATTCTGCAGCAATACGCCATCCCATCTGGTTTACGCTTAGTGGGACTATCATTTGTTTTTAAACAGGACAATGACCCAACACACTCCAGGCTGTGTAAATGCTATTTGACCAAGACGGAGCATGATGGAGTGCTGCATTAGATGACCTGGCCTCCACAATCCCCCGACCTCAACCCAATTGAGATGGTTTGGGATGAGTTGGACCGCAGAGTGAAGGAAAAGCAGCCAAGAAGTGGTCAGCATATGTGGGAACTCCTTCAAGACGGTTGGAAAAGCATTCCAGGTGAAGCTGGTTGAGAGAATTCCAAGAGTGCAAAGCTGTCATCAAGGCAAAGGGTGGCTACTTTGAGGAATATAAAATATTTTTTGATTTGTTTAACACTTTGTTAGTTAGTACATGATTCTCTATGTGTCATTTCATAGTTTTGATGTCTTCACTATTATTATACAATGTTGAAAATAGTCAAAATAAAGAACAATCTTTGAATGAGTAGGTGTGTCAAAACTTTTGACTGGTACTCTATATATTATTATTTAAAACATTTAAAAAGTATTATTCTTATCTCAGGTGAAAACCCATATAATTGGGAAGGATCATACAGTCAATGGTAAGCAGGTGAGGAATACTACTGTAGTCCAGGCCTTACTCCAGCTATAACAGCATATTGAAAAATGTGAATAGAGACTGGAATGTCAATTGAAAGGGGAAAAAAAGTCAAGTTATTTGATCTTGTTTTTCCATCAATGAAATGCAATCAATTGATAGTTAATTATTGCAACACAAAATAATCTTATCCATTGCCATTTTCCAATAAAAAACAACTCAACTACAGATGAATGAGGGAAAATTATATTTGACTCCACTATTACAGAGAAGATATACCCTCTGTCAGTGGCAGAGGTCGCTGCACGCTCTGTCTGTTAACACGTTTGGTCTCTGTGCCTTGACGCAAGTTGTTTTCCCTTTCTATTTTTTTCGTTTGAGGATTTGGACTGCAAGCAAGGTGAATTTAGATTTATTTTGTCTTACGGTATCACGTTTTCAGTTTAGTTTAGCCTAGTAATGGTTTGGCAAGAACTTGTGCCGCACATAGTAGACATTACGAAACAACCTCCATTTTGAAGTCCTAAAGAGTCGGTACAACGTGTAGGCTACTGTCAGAGTGCACTGTCCTCTACATGAACATATACGTGAAGTACAACACTCAAATGCAAAGAATATGACTGCAATAACATACTTGTACATAAATTGATTGAGATGTGGTTTCACTGCATTTATTTAATTATGTTTAAAACGAAATGTTTCTTACTAGAACTCACCACGATATGGCTTCTTTGGCAGGCTCTGCTCCATTGGAACCAGAGCTCAGCCCCCTGGTTAAGCCAGAACAGCGCTACAAAGACAGTTTCCACTATCATCTACTTTGTGTTTCACCTTGATTCCCTTTCATTCGTTTACATGTAATATTTATTTGTATTGCGTTCATTATTTCAGATGTTCTACACAATACAACTCACCTGGGACCAATTGTTCTCATTGTATGTAGATCTGTGGGACCCTAAACATGCTCCAGCCACTGAGGATTCTCTTCAGACCCAAGTGGATGGTCTCACGGTCCTCCGCCAGCTATGTGTCCAGGATGAGGTCAGTTCAGTTAACTGTCAGATATACCCACCCATTTAATAAACATACTGCAAGTTAGATAACGGTTGAATGGGATTACATTCATGCTAAAGTTATGCCATGTCTGATTTAGGCACTTGAATAAGATAAAGGAGGAGGATGAGGCATGTCGAGCAGCATTGCAGTCTGGGAATATTTTCCTCTATCACAAACTGGCTCCTCTACTGCGGCGGACTGACAGTGGAATATACCAGCTCCCAGCTCTCCAGACCAAAGGTATTGTATGGCCAGATGATTAGTGCCATTGGAGCTAGGATTGAGACTAACTGTATATAACAAGGACAGCCCCCTCTCACTTCAGAATCCACTAAATTGAGAGTGACATTATTGCAATGACATAATAGAAATGGGCATTTCTTGACAGGAACAACTTTCAACAGAGATGTACCTGTATATACCAACACAAACATGTAGTATGCATGTCATGGAAATACATTTGTTCCTCTCAGATGTAGAAGAGATTCTGGAAAAGCTTGGAGAGGACAAGGAGATGGTGAAGGAATCCATTCTCATCAACTGCACTGAACAGAATGAAGCACAGTTCTCCTTTGATGTTGGTACGAGAACATCCAGACATGTAATACATTACTTCATGGAACATACAGTTAGTTGGTACATCAAATTCCCATCTGGAATAATAATCTATCTCGTTCTCCACCTACAGTACATTGTCCTCTGTGTCTCTTGGGTCAGACGACATGTTGACCGACTGTCTCTCTGTGCTGTAGGGGCGATTGAGCAGGCTGCTGTGGAGGAGCTGTGTAGAGGAACCTTCGTAGACCTGAGGAAAGCCTTCTTCCTACTGAGAGGGTCTGAGGCACCGCTTGTAGCCAGAGTGGGTATTGGAGTCAAGTCTCCAATCTAGTGTTGCACTGTGTTTTTCTAGTATTGTATTATACCGTGTGTCTCTCTGTGTTTGCTATAATACCTGGGTGTATGTTTTTATCGTCAGGGGCAGGCGCTCCTTCGCTGGCACCAGACCAATGGCTTCTGCAGCTCCACTGGGCAGCCCACCCAAAGGAACCAGTCTGGCAGTCAGCGTGTGTGTCACAGCAGTGGGATCACTTATTACCCTAAGGTAAGAAACGGGGCTTATCTAGCAAATATAAAAGGTCAATCAGCTATTTAACAGCTCTCATATCACATTGGATCATGAAATAGAGTAGTTAGTACATTTCCCCAAGCTGGGTGAAAAGTAGTTCTGTTGTGTCTTTTTGTTTTTCTACAGATGTCTCCGGTGGTGATCGTACTGGTGTCTGATGGGAAACGGTGTTTGCTGGGGAGGCAGTCCACCTTTCCACGGGGGATGTACAGTGCACTGGCAGGCTTCTGTGACATTGGTGAGTCTCATGCCGCACATTTCAAACCAATGAGGCATGTGTATTGACTATTTATAACATGTCTATTACATAGGCTACATTCAGTCCTAATATGCTACCCAGATGTAAACAGCCTGAGAGATGTAACTCACTTATCCATAACTGTACTTGTTAAGACTAATATATTACTGTTGGCATAAGCACTGGTATAGGTTCCTGAATGTGTCAACAGGTGAGACCATGGAGGAGGCACTCCGCAGGGAGATAGCTGAGGAGGTGGGGCTGGAGGTAGAGTCTATCCAGTACTCAGGCTCTCAGCACTGGCCCTTCCCACAGAGCTCCTTCATGGTGGCCTGTCACGCCACCGTCAACCCAGACAAGACACACGTCAGTCAATGGCTGCCTCACTATTCTAACTTTCTCTGCGTTCATACATTCATTTGGCTTGAGTGTGAGCAAGACATCTAGACAAAGCCTTCTCCACAGGCATGGACTAACCAAATCTGGGGCCTAGGTCCAAACATTTTTTGACCTATTTCTGGGTGGCAGAGAGAATATTTTGCAGTTCTAAAGCTAATTTCCTGCAATTCTACACATTTTGCCATGGGCCAGAGATAAAGTGTTGCAGTTTTAAAGCAAATTTTCTGCAATTCTACACATTTTGTCAAGGTTAATGCAGGGTTCATATGCTATTTCAGTTACTCAAACATAAAAGCAGGTCGGTAATCCAACCCTGCTTATCCATTGTTGTACATTTAGTGTCCAATAACTGCCAGATCACATTTGTTTTGTTCAATTGTTTTTTGTTCATTTTATTTTTAAGGACACTTTGAGATTATACTTGTAATAAAAAATCTCTATATAAAGAAAATATTTTCCATGTCAATACAGTGTACATTGAAATAAATAACATAAGTTGAAAACGGAATTAATTGTACGTTGCTGATCTGAACTGCTTTGCCTAACAGGTCAGTGTGGATAAGGTGGAGTTAGAGGATGCACGGTGGTTCAGCCTAGAGGAAGTCCAAGAGGCGCTGACGATCAAGGCACCACCACGGAACAACAAAGGAGAGCCTACTGTGTTCTGGGTCCCACCAAGCTACGCCATAGCTAACCGGTTGATCCAGGAATGGGCCAATCAACAACACCTCAAATCATAGCAAGATGGGTGGACAACAGAGAGCATCAAAGCTGCAAATACACCACACAGATGATTTTAGAAGACCAGGCAGGAACACTGTACTGTTTAAGTGCTTGGTAACACACACAGACGGGAATGAAACATACAGGTCAGGAACAGACATGGGGTGAACTGACAGGAAATACATCTCACTTGAGGAAAAAAGTGTGACCAGGACATTGTGTTTCAAGAGATACTGCAATACCATCAAAGGGCTTGGCTTATAGCTAACATTTTTTATTCTTATTATATATATATATATATATATATACACACTATGTAAAGGACATTTTTGCATACATTTAATTGTGTGATCACTAGGCCTTTATGAAGTTTAAACTGTTGATTTTGTTTAAATACTGTAACTACCTCCACAGTATTGCAATGATTCACAAAGTGAATGGCTGTAAGTGTATCAGTACTGTAATAATATCATACTTGTATGTACAGATAACTAAATTAATAAAACCATAAAACCTTAAACTGATGTTTTTTTAAGCCTGATTGGTGTATGTACAGAAACTAACTGAATAAAACCATAAAGCCTAAACATACATATTTTAAGCCTGCTGTTGCCACCAAGAGAGACTGAACGTTTTGGACGCTTT
The DNA here is from genome assembly GCF_034236695.1 of Oncorhynchus nerka. NCBI lineage: Eukaryota > Metazoa > Chordata > Actinopteri > Salmoniformes > Salmonidae > Oncorhynchus > Oncorhynchus nerka. Next base: position 17,813,979 of record NC_088418.1, read on the forward strand.
TATTTTTTGACTTACAAACCAAATACATTTAAGTGCAATGTGAAAAATAAAATAATCCTTAAGGGCTATACATAAAACCAATCGGGCAACATTACATCACAATGTCTTGATAATGTGTTGTTGCTACATAACCATCTAGGCCACTGGTTACAGAAGCTAGTATGATAAGACTTTCCGTTACCAAGTCGTTTTTTTATTTTATTTTTTAAATCTTTGGAAATATACATATGACTTATTTCATAGTGACACCCCCCCATATATATATAGGCACATCCCCTGCCACTCAAATCATCAGACCATGTTTAGGTCCTAAGTGACTTATGAACAGAATATCATCTTTCACTATGACAGAGTGGTCTCAAGAACTGTCTTTGTGCAGGATCAACTTTTAATCATAACATATAATGAAAACAGATGACTGTTAGCAACAGCGCAGAGGTGAGTTAGAAAAAAAGTCACTTCTTTCCCTTCCTTCCTGAGGAGGAGCTTGGTCTTTTCTTGCAGTACTTTGCCTCCAGGTTATCCATAAAATTGTTAAAGCCTGCCTCTTTTGACTTCTGATTTTTCTGAAATAAAAGAAAAGGAGGGGGATAAGAGATACATAACCAATGGCAGCTTCGAAAAAAGGTCAGTAATGGTTTTACAGTTACGTTGTACCACGTTGGTCAACTAACTGTCTCACCTTGATCATGGCCACCAGGCTGTCCTCGCTGTTCAGGCCCATCTCTTTCTGCATCTCCTCTGCCTCTTTACGCTCTTTATCGGCCTGGAAACACAATGACACAAACATTGACAGCTGCAATGGTGACCATACTGATGTTCACCTGTATCAGTTAGCTATGTCTCTGTGATAAGAGCATGAGATAAAACAAACTCAAAATGCACTGAGGAATATATATATATAGAGTGGTGGATTAGTTCACACACCTTGCGTTTGCGGCTGCTTTTCTTCTTAGCACTCTCGTTGGTGAAAGCCTTGTGAGCCAGCAGCACCTTGGAGTCGATGGCACACTGGAGGACGGCTCTGATCCGTGGCTCGTCCTCCTGGGTGGCACACAGCACGTTCTCCATGATCATGTCCATGTCGCCCTTGTGCTCCTCATAGACCCGCATCAGATCATGCTTTTCTTCCTCAGAGTCCTTGTAGGACTTCTCAAAGTTCAGGATATCTTGAAGTGTGATCTGCAAAGAGAATGCACAGCCTTGACATAACTGATCATGTCCAGGCATGGGACTTTCTGAATGTACAGTGTTAATTCATTGTAGCTGAGATTTTAATTTAAGGCTGCAGAATGTGAAAACTGTGCAAGGCGGATGTGAAGACTTTCACTAGGCACTGAATGTATCCATTTGTAACTTGCACTGGGGGAAAAAATGCTTAACTTGAAGTCCTACCTTAGGAAACATTGTTCTCCAATATTCTTCCCAGTTACGATCTTGGTCAAGTGAGTCGGACTCCTCGTCTACTATGCCCTGCTCGTCGTAAATGGCCCTTTGGTCTTTGTCACTCAAGACTGCATACACCTTCCCTAGAGTCTAGTAACACATCAAGATATCAAACAGGACAGAAACTTATCATCGGACACCTGCTCCTCCCAATATATCAACCAAGGTTTTAAAGGTAAACAAACGTTCACACATTATTTTTTAAATGTAAGTGTTGTCTTGCCTACCTGGAACTTGGCAGTGGCTTGCCCGTCACCTGGTGATCTGTCAGGGTGGACTTGTAGTGAGACTTTATAATAACCCCGTCGAACCTCTGCCTCCGATGCATCCTTTGTGACACCGATTACATCATAAAGGTTTGACGTCTTGAACAGCTCCTCACATTGATCCAGTAAACCCATGTCTGCTTCCCCTAGCAACTAGGACAAATAAAGAAAAATGCAACATAAAATGTAAACAATGTGTGAGGAATTAACTGGCAGTGATATAGCTAATGTAACTAGCCAACTAACGTTACGCTATCCCCCTTAACGTTACTCTTTCTGGCTCTATTTCTGCCCAGACAGTAGCGTCTCTTTCAAATTCACTTCCACAAAACAATAACCAAACGCACAAAGTCGGAGCTACAACCGCACAACATCGTCAATAACATGACTGTCAATTTCAATAATTTAGCTTGTCGCTCAACGTTAACTAACTAGCTAGATTGCGCTACTTAGCGAGCAGCTGATGCTAGCTAGCTAACGTAAATATCTCACTGACACTGGAACTGGCCCCGGCCTCTACCTACAGAAATTGTGGAACTAGCTATTCCGACTGGACATACCAACAAAAATAAGAACGTCTCCAAACTCACGCGTCCTTTGACTGGAGTGAATGACAGGTTATTATTGTGATTGTGTCCGCGTCTTTTGGATAGCAAGCTAGGTACCGTTCTAGCTCCCAATTGTCAACAAGCAAGCAGCTCTCTACAAAATTTGGCGCGGTATTTGCGTCATCGTATAATTCATATGAGCGCGCCACAGGATTTCGAAACAGCCTCTTCAAAGATTCTCAATGCCCTTGATTACCAGATGCCCAATGTTTAAATGCCAAAGTAAATAAACGTATGGGGTTTCCTGGAAGGTCAAGTATTAAATAAACAAAATAATCACATTACAGTGTGTTTGAATAAGGTAATGTACAACTTGGTAGCTTTCAAAATATAGTAGCTGTCTCTTTAATAAACTCAACCCCTTTCTAAACCGGAACTAGAAGTTTGGAGTTCACAAAATACTTCCGTGTGAGCACATTCACAAATAAAAGAGTCTCTGTACTCCTAATTAATCAAATATATTGATGTACTAGCTTCACCTGTATGTGGTATTATCTTAATATTTCATAAATGCTAATCTAAAAGAGTGGTCAATTAGCTAAGCTCGTGATAAACACCAACAAACAGAATGTCAAATTTCATCGCGTTGCAGACCCAGTTGGCCTCTGTCATGGAGACCCTTGTTCACGCGGCGGTGGCCGAACTAGGTAAACTTGTAGAGGACAGTTCTGTTTTCGTGTTCAGCCTGGAACTGACCCAGGGGCATAGCGAGGATGAAGAATTATCGGCAAAAGTGCAGACGGAGAGTCAGAATAAGATGGTAAGTCACCATGAGTGAGAGAGGAAAGGCCTAGCAGCTGGCTAGGATACTGAAGCAAGCTAGCTAGCTTTTCCCTTAACACAGATCAGTTGTCCAATAGGACATCATGTTTATTAACAGTTACAGGTGGCAGATACCATGGAAAGGGGCATGCATAAATACAATAGCCACCCTCAATCTATTCATGGTATGTTTTGAAATAATACATTGCTTATCACTACAGCATCACTACTCTGGACGGCTCTGACTTAGAATACGTGGACAACTACAAATACCTGGGTGTCTGGTTAGACTGTAAACTATCCTTCCAGACTCACATTAAGCAGCTCCAATCCAAAATTATATCTAGAATCGGCTTCCTATATCGCAACAAAGCACCCTTCACTCATGCTGCCAAACATACCCTCGTAAAACTGACCATCCTTCCGAGCCCCATACACTACCCACCATTGCGACCTGTACGCTCTCGTTGGTTGGCCCTCGCTTCATACTTGTTGCCAAACCCACTGGCTACAGGTTATCTACAAGTCTCTGCTAGGTAAAGCCCCGCCGTATCTCAGCTCACTGGTCACCATAGCAGCACCCACTCGTAGCACGCGCTCCAGCAGGTATATCTCACTGGTCACCCCCAAAGCCAATTCCTCCTTTGGTCGTCTTTCCTTCCAGTTCTCTGCTGCCCATGACTGGAACGAATTGCAAAAATCTCTGAAGCTGGAGACTCACATCTCCCTCACTAGCTTTAAGCACTAGTTGTCAGAGCAGCTTACAGATCACTGCACCTGTACATAGCCCATCTGTAAACAACCCATCTATCTACCTACCTCATCCCCATACTGGTATTTATTAATTTATTTTGCTCATTTGCACCCCAGTATCTCTACCTGCACATTCATCTTCTGCCGATCTACCATTCCAGTGTTTAATTGCTATATTGTAATTACTTTGCCACCATGGCCTATTTATTTCCTTAACTTACCTCATTTGCACTCCCTGTATATAGACTTTTTGTTTTCTTTTGTTCTACTGTATTATTGACTGTATGTTTTGTTTATTCCATGTGTAACTCTGTGTTGTTGTATGTGTCGAATTGCTACGCTTTAGCTTGGCCAGGTTGCAGTTGCAAATGAGAACTTGTTCTCAACTAGCCTACCTGGTTAAATAAAGGTAAAATAAAATAATCTCTTTCATTTACAGACAGACTTTGCCACAATCATGGAGGTACTGGGCAATGAGGCATTGGGTAAAATAATGAAAATTGTGGATGATACAAAGTTTTTGATGGACTTTGAATCCAAGTCCTTCAAAGGCCATAGAGGGAAAAAAGCCAAACCACAAGCGAGCATCTTGAATATTCTGTCAGTTGGAGGAATGGGTAAGTAACAGATGTTTTTATTTCTTTATCTGTTGCACTATAAGAAGAACTAAAAAGTACTAGCTTCACCTGAAGAAGAACTACCTATTTATGCCTCACTTATCTTTCATTGGTGCAGCGGAGGAACATTCTTATGGCGGAAGTGGTAAATCTGCGGCGCAAACTATTTCAATGGAGGTAAGCTCTTTGCAGATTGCTTCAAGAGTCATGGAATTGTTATCAAATTAAATTTTATTTATCACATGCGCTGAAATACAACAGGTAGACCTTACAGTGAAATGCTTACTTACAAGCCCTTAACCAACAATGTAGTTTGAAGAAAAACACCCCCCCCCCCCAAAAAAATAAAAAATAAAATAACAAATAATTTAAGAGTATCAGTAAAATAACAATAGCGAGACTATATACAGGGGGTACCGGTACAGAGTCAATGCGCTGGGGTACCGGTTAGTCGAGGTAATTGGTTAAGAGCCCATAAAACTGCAGCCATCCCCTCCGGTGCCATTATCACAATGTAATAGTTTCTGCAAACACTTTGGCTGGTTTCAATAGGCAAACCATTAAATGTTTGTAGTCTGTGTCCATTCTGTGCCATTTCTATAATATGATTAAATTATGCTCCACATTTTCACACCCAATCAATCTGTTTGTGCTGGTAGTCTGCAGATGTGGAGGAATTGGACACACCAGAATCTCCCCTTGTCTTGGCTGTTTCTGTCAAAGACGAGCATGGTCAAATAGACCTGGGGGCCATTGCAGAGAGTAAGTATAAAGCAAGTACTTGTGTCTTGACAGTGCATAAGATCAGCCCATATCATAGTATTAACTGCCACCTGAGATTATATTTTTTCATGGATATTTTGTTCACGGACATGTTTTATGCATGTCTTACAGGAGCTGCCGATGATGCTTTTGCAGGGAACTCTTCTTCAGAGCACCAGTATGGTATGATTAGCGATGGCCCCCTGGTGAACCCCACAGACATCCTATTGGAGACTTTGTTTGCCCAAAAGAAGCTCTTCATTTGCACCGAGTGTGGGAAAAGTTTCTCCACGCAGAGTAACCTCAAATCCCACCAGCGACTTCACACTGGCGAGAAACCATTTGTGTGCATGTTCTGCAACAAAGCATTTGCCCACAAACAGAGTTGTAATGATCACATCCGCACCCACACTGGTGAGAAGCCCTTCATATGTGGCGTGTGTGGGAAATGCTTCGGCAAGCAGGCGCACCTCAAGACCCATTCGATAATCCACACGGGCGAAAAGCCTTACAGCTGCACTGTGTGTGGCAAGAGCTTCAACCTGGCTCAGAATCTGTCTAGACACCAGCAAATTCACACAGGAGAGAAAATCTTCACCTGTTTACTGTGCGGGAAAGGCTTCACACGCGCTGTAACACTGAAGACCCATCAACTCATTCACACTGGACAAAAGCCCTTCAAGTGTATTCAGTGTGAGAAGAGTTTCCGTCACGCTGTCAATCTGAAGAACCACCAGCGTATTCATACAGGCGTCAGGCCATTTAGTTGTGACTTGTGTGGCAAGACATTCCGTCAATCGGTTAATCTTAAAATACACAAGCGCATCCACACTGGAGAGAGGCCATATATCTGCACAGAATGCGGCAAGACCTTCAGTCAGCAGAGTAGTCTCATGTCTCACGGACGTACCCACTCTAACGAGAGACCTTTCCAGTGTAGCTTCTGCGAGAAAAGATTCAACAACGCCAACAGTCTGAAGTTGCACCAGAGAATCCATACAGGAGAGAAGCCATACAGCTGTGAAATCTGTGGGAAGACCTTCAGTCAGGGCAGTCATCTTCGAACACACAAGAGGCATGTCCACGCAGGAGGGAAACAGTACATCTGTGATAAATGTGGGAAGAGGTATTCAGACAAACGGAATCTTAAGATGCACAAATGTGTTTATGCTTCAACCTAATATAGTGATGGGCAAACGGTTTCAATCTTTGAGAGGCTTTTGTTGTCGTTTGCGTTGCTGTTAAAGAGAGCCTTGAAGACTGGCACGTTAATCGCTAGGGGAACCCCCTTCAACTTGATTTTAGCCTTGGCAAAAATGTTTTTTTTGTTTTTTTATGAAATAGGATTTGCTGACAGGAGCTAGGTGTTTTTGTTCCCATTTAAGCAATTATGAAAAGTAAACTAGTAAAACGCAGAAACCAAATATGCCTATGTTGAATAATGTAATGTTAGTGTATACTGTACATAATCATGCAACTTTTATAAGATCAGTTATTTAGCTTAAATAAGCATATAGCTAACATTTTGCAGCCAGAGATGCATTGATATTATTTGGAAAAAGCCTGTAAAACTGAATCTGGAGGTTGGGCTATGAAAAAGCTGTAGGGTTTGTATTATAACAGAACCGCTCAGCTGACTAGCCTGTACTTCCACAACATCAGTCAGATTTAATTTGTTTACCACATGTACTTGTTTCTTAAAGACCCAGTGCAGGCTAAATAAAATGTTCCTGTGTTTATATCATATTGTACAATAGCTGATGAAAAAAAAAAAAAATCTGCGTTATTTCCTGATAGTTGCTGGTTGAAAATACAATCTACACATGACCATCTAATCAGCAATTTTGCATGTGTGGGAGTTTTGTGCTTTCCATGGTGACATCAACATGGGGTATATCGGTTAATAGACCAATAACAAAGCGTTCCAAACCTCTCTGCCAATAACAGCTAGTTTTCAGTTTTCTCCTCACTCAGACAACTCCTAGCAAAATTATTTATTGAGTAACTTTTTTTCTAATAGCAATTTGTCAATTTGATTGAAAATCTATTGTAGTAAGGCACTTAATTGTTGCCCAGAAATGATTTGATATTGATATAAAAAAGTCTGCATTGGGCCTTTTTAAGGTTAGTTTTCTACAGACTATTTTATAGCCTTTATTATTTTCTATACTTTATGATGTAAATGAGACAAATCAACACGCATGTAGTGGGAGGGAACAAATTGGTTAAAAAAAATATCACATTAAATTACAGGAATGTAATCAATAAAGACATGCAATGCTGCAATGTTTGGCATTTCACCTGTGTGAACTGTGTTTCAGTTATGGATTCACATTCAAATGGAAACCATACTATGTTGCGTTATTGCTGTCCAAATCACAGCTAATGACATTTGATGAATGAATGGTAAACTCAGTTGAAAAGTTGACATTTGCAGTTGCAGAACTTTTTGAGGCTCATTTTGGTGATTAAAATGGATTTTGGTTGGTTTTCATATTTTCTTTTTCCCTATTTTTGTATTATTTAAGTATGTGATAACACTGTTAACCTAGACATTAGTCTGGGCTGTTGCAAAGCTGGATATTTGACACGTTCGAATAATAAATCCTTTATTGCTTCCAAAAAATTATTATATTGCATTTCACCGGATGTATAAATGTGAAGCATCCGCTTGGCGTTTCCTCTCACTACCAGCCCAGTGGGAGAAATTGGAATGAGATGGATTTTCTGCACATTTTCTCATCGATTAAACGTTTGATGTCAATACAGTTTTCTGTTTGCAAAACTAAAATATGTTCTGTACAGAGTGAACTAATTTATGTAGAAATTACCCTTTGCAAAAGATGAAAAAAAAAATAGCGTTTATGAGTGAAAAGGCGAATTTAGTTATTAAACACATTCGAATCACATAGTCGGCGTTCCCTAACGGAAATATGCAAATTATTTGCTAGAACACACCAATAGGATCTCGCTAGCTCGTGCTTGGCTCTGCCTGTTTGTTCTGCCCACTATGACTAATTTGTTCCCATTTGACACGACAGGCTGTGGTCTATCTTGGTTTAGTTGAAAATCTTCCTAGTCAGATTCGTTGCCTCCCACAATGTATCAACGCTAACTGTTTTTGTCTAGGGACAGGTTTCGGAGACCAGTGGCAGTGCGCATGTGGTTGATTCAGCGAGAGTCGAGTCCAGTGAGCAAGAGCAACTTGAGAGCACTTGACAGCGGCGAGTTTAGCAACACTAGCTAGCTACTGAACAAGCGAAACAAGCGTTTTTTCGGACAATTAATATTTGACAAGAAATTTGAATGAACAAACGACCACTAGGAGAGAGGCGATGACAAAACCTTGATGCTTTGGTGGACCATACATAGCCATACGCCTGGCTGAAGAAAATCTAAACATCTGCTTCAGGGAAAGGTGTTAATCTTACTTGACAACTAGCCATAATGTTTTGGATTTGACTTGCTCAGTCATCAATATGGTGCTTTCATATCAAGCAGTGTTTGTAAGGTCATTTAACTGAACATTTTTTTTTGAGGTAACTAGCTAGCTAGCCAGGCTACTGCTTGCTTGAATTTGCTAGCTAGCTTACTAGTCAACGTTAGCAATTGGACCTGCACTTGGTATTCAATCAAACCAGCCGATTCAGTCGTCAATTCAGGAATTTGCGGTCGTGCATGTTAATGCATCATCTGTTTCAATAGGTAAGTCCGAGTTTGAGCCGCCTATGTGTGTCAGTGGAAGTACTACTGTCTTGTCATTACATTAACATTTCCTTCTCAGGCCTGTTGCAGCAGCTAAGAGACAGCTACAGTGTATATTGGTATGCCTAACTTACACTACTATGTGTCAGAGATACTGTTAAGCATGTTATAACATTTCAACTTCTAAATGAGCATCAGACACAGACCAGTGTTGGCCCCTTTACTTGCCTTGCTGCTTGGATGCTCCAGTCTAATTGGCCCAGAGGTAAATAATCCCTTGTTTTACTGCTACAAATTACTCTCTGAAACAGCATTACATGCATACTTCAATTGGAAGTGAGTCCAACTGCAACTTGTAAAAACAGTGACTTATTGAAGGGTCATGTTTTGGCCTTGTCATTATAAAAGACCCCACAGAGTCTTTAGCAAGTTGGCAACTGTGATGGATTCAGTTGTTCGTGTGGTGGTCATTGGAGGACCGCCACACTGCACAAGAGTGAATGAGATGAACAAAAGCCATTTCTTCTTTTAAAATAACCTTCCATGTGTCAGGGTCTAGGCAGCTTATGTTGGATTTAAGGTATGGATTTGGCTCCATAATTGTAAAGAAAAAACACAGGGAACCCTGATTCCCAGTGGTAACCTACACTCTTTCTCTAGCTCGTAATAAAAGTAACCATTACAGAGGCATAAGGCCTTGCATGAGGTTATGGGGGTCAGTGAGCCACAGAGTACAGGCCAGGGATTTCTGCATGCACTGACGCAGAGAACAATTATCCGTCAAGCCTGTCCTTGTTTGGTTACTGTATCCTAAGTTGTTAGTGGATATTGTCAGTCAATGTTAGGTATGCTGAACATTTTGTGACTCAGGTTTTTGCTCAATGTTATTACAAGGTAACTAACATGTTATTATGTCAGTGTTTCTGACAAGCATGCTTGTCATTTGCTTGTTTATGATTTACATTCGCTCTTTACAGTCAGCTATATAATAAACAAGTATTATTTGTTGCATGTGCCAAATACAACAGGTGTAGACTTTACCATGAAATGCTTTCTTACAAACCCTTACCCAACAATGCAGAGTTAAAAAGTTTTAAAAAATTGCACAAATAAAATGCCGTCCTAGCTGTTAAATAATATAGCCACACATTTCCTATCCTCTAAGGTTGAGCTGTATCTAGAATGTTTCGATATTGGGGTTGTGTTCAGAAGGGTTTAGAATGGTGCAGACAGAAAATATGTAGGCTAATGTATTAGAGCTAGAGCTCACATGAGTGCCTGCTTACTCTCCATGACAAAGAAGAAAGTATGTTCAACACAAGGGCTATTTTTATGTGAATATTCTATAACGTTTCACCCTCCTGCATAAGACCCTGACCTCTGAGCTCTCTCTGTGGTCTCTTTAATCACTCTGAGGAAGGGATTAAATTGCCACTGTGATCGTTAACAAGATGATAAATAATGAACCAGTGTTCCTGCTCATCCTACTTTATGATGTCCCACCAGAGTTGAGAGAGTGGACACGGGCCTGATACAGTGGATGTTAAAGAATTAAAGAATGGCAACGTGAGGCCCTGGAGCAGGGGAATAAGAACACTAAGGTTGCCTATCTTCACTCCTGGCCCACTGGCCTGGACACGCCCCATTCTGTCTCTCATCCGCTCCACCTCTCCTCCAAGCTCTTCCCTGTGTGACAGCCCAGCCTATCTTCTATCCATAGATAATTAATGGCCCGGGCCTCTGTACCTGCTGGGGTGTGGCAGTCTCTGTCCGCTGCCAAACCTGTGTGGCCTGCAGGAGTCAGGTAGGACAGTCTGTCTGTCCTGAGAAACAGTCTGGCATATTACCTATCCAGCTGTGAGCCCTTCATCAGAGGAAATGGAGAAAATAAATTGAAAAGAAATGCCCCCTCAGCAGTTTGGCCAGTGATTCAAAGTTGCCAGGCTGATAAGAAATGGTTTGTGTTTGCTGTTCTTGTTAACACTGTCTGTCTCAGGCTCTGAAGCAAAAGGAAGACATTTAGGCCCATGTTCTTATCAGTGGGAGCATGGGAAGAAGATGTAGCCTGTTGGCATATTTTACAAAACACTCACAGGCCAGGGTCCATTCATTCTCTTTGTTGGACCTGCATGTTTGTTATCTGAGGTATGAATTTCACAGGTTGAGTCACCATCTGATGACATAGTAACACACACGCACACACAATATGCCTTGTTGCCTCATTATCCGGTAGAGTCAGAGATGAAGTCAGCTTTTAGACTGTGTTTCTGTTTTGAGGGTAGGGTTTGGCGGTATCGTCATACCGTCCTTCTCGCATATCGGGATTTACGGTTTTACAGGCTTAGTACACAAGGGGGCTCCAAAAAGATGCAAAAAAAGCCCATTGGGTGTTTATGACCAGAATGCTAACGCAATTAGCACAAGTAATAGTGAATTTCCATGGAGGCTGCTAGCGAAATAACTAATTGCAAAGACAGGCAATCCATCTCAAATATAAACACAACATGCAAAAATGTCAACGGTTTTACTGAGTTACCGTTCATATTTGGAAATCAGTCAATTAAAATCAATTAAGCCCTAATCTATGAATTTCACATGACTGGGCAGGGGTGCAGCCATTGGTGGACCTGGGAGGGCATAGGCCCATCCATTTGGGAGCCAGGCCCACCCAACCAGAATGAGTTTTCCCCCACAAAAGGGCTTTATTACTGACAGAAATACTCCTCAGTTTCATCAGCTGTCCGGGTGGCTGGTTTCAAGACGATCCCGCAGGTGAAGAAGAATAACTTGGAGGTCCTGGGCTGGTGTGGTTATATGTGGTCTGTGGTTGTGAAGCCGGTTGGATGTACTGCCAAATTCTGTAATATGATGTTGGAGGGGGCTTATGGTAGAGAAATAAACATTACATTCTCTGACAACAGCTCTGGTGGACATTCTTGCAGTCAGCATGCCAATTGTACGCTCCCTCAACTTGAGACATCTGTGGCATTGTGTTGTGACAAAACTGCATATTTTAGAGTGGCCTTTTATTGTCCCCCAGCACAAGGTGCCCCTGTGTAATGATCATGCTGTTTAATAAGCTTCTTGATATGCCACACCTGTCAGGTGGATGGATTATCTTGGCAAAGGAGAAATGTTCACTAACGGATGTAAACACATTTGTGCACAATTTGAAAGAAATATGCTTTTTGTGCGTATGGAACAATTGTGGGATATTTTATTTCAGCTCATGACCAACACTTTACATGCTGCGTTTATATAGGTAGGAGCTACTGAATGTGATTTTTGCTGAGTTTGGGCATTTACAGGCAAAGAGACATTATGCAAATGAACAAAGTTTTGAGACAAGCTGTCTGATGGAAGAACAGTACTGGCTCTGGAGCAGCATGTGTACATGCTGTGTCTGTGTGGAGTCTGGAGTCGCTAGGGCAACGGGCCTGCCTGCTCTGCTCGGAGAAGAGGTTGGGAGGAGCAGACAGGCCAAGAACCGAGAGGAGAAAAAAACGCAAGGAAATCCAGCAGTGGCAGCTGTACAAATAACTCATCCAAAGTGCTGACTTCTCAAACACGGCAGAAAGCGAACACTCTATGACCCTTAAGGGTCGCATTAACGCACAAATGATAAAAGGCGTGTAAGAAATATCTTGCTGTGTTGTGTAAATGCAGATCTAATATCCTTATTGTAATTTCTGCTCGGCATCAGACTAATTTTGTGCTTCAGTTGCACTTCCCCAAACAGGCATTCTATCAGCAGATAGCTCTCTGACTGATGTGTAGCTACTTTTCTCTGGCACTTTTCTTGGTGTAGCCAGCCTTCATTTTACCAGAGAAAAGAAAGATTAACTTTAAGCTAAACATTAGGAAATGTAGCTGGCTACATTATTTCTCTGATAAACATTATATATTATTTAGCAAAAAAATAATTGTATTTTATTTTAAGCTCATTTACTCTTGTGGCTGTCAGCCATACACCGTTGTACTTCTGTTGTCATCTGATGAAAATGAAGCTATTTTCTGCGGAATTCGTTGCACTAATGTATTTTCTGTGAAGGAAAACTATAGTTGCACATCCCTGATCACTCTATTGAAGCAAAAAAACACTGACTTTCAATTTGAAATGCGTCTGGCTCAACATTTCTGGGGAACTACAGTAAGCTTCATAATGTAAAATAATGTGACAGATGAAATGAAGAACGGGATCTGCTTTATCTCCTAACCTATTGCACAAGTCCACTGCAGGTATGTCCTTAAACATTAGCTACAGATATTACAATTTATTGAAAAACTTCAAAGAAATAGTCTCAATTGTATTGAAAAACCATCCTGTGGTTATTTCCAAATTGCCCGGGATATAGTATATACCGCCCAAGCCTATTTGAGGGTTCATGAACCTGCACCTGAGCTCTCTGTAACTCTGTCTTTAGTTGTCTTCTGTTTGGTTTCCCAGCTGGTGCTCTGGAACCTTGTATTGTGTGAGCACTGATGAGCGCATTGTCATGTGTTTGTTTAGGGCACGGGCAGCTGTGCTGCTATTGAGGAAGGGCAATGGTTTGGTTTTGTGGGTAGCGTCTACCCATTAGTATGGCGCTATGAAAGAGTACGTACGGCTATGAAAGAGTACGGTTTACAGATTGTGTAAACTAAGTTTGAGTAGGGGCTGGGGTGAGTTTAGTGTGATGCTAATAGTGATAATCCATGGGAATTCTCTATGACCTGTAAGGTTCTGTATTTATTTTCTTAGTCAACCTGGTGTTCTGTTCCATTATGTTGAAGGGAAGATGGAGGAGAGACAGACAAACACATCTGAAAGGGTGGCACTGATGTAGCCTAACCCCCCCTCTTCCTCTCCCCCCTCTTCCTCTCTCCTGAGGGGAACATACATACCTTTTCTGTCTCAGTGGCTATTTAGGGTAAATCCTTCATAGTATTATTAACATGTTACTCCTTTGAGGTGATATGGATCATGAACTAGCATTAGGGATTCTGGGATCAATTTACTGTGGAGTGTACAGAACATTCAGATTCAGCACAGGACTAACCTAACATAGCAGGAGTAAGAGCAGCACGACTAACAAATGCCTGAGCGGTTTTTCTTTCCTTCTGGTCCTGACGAGAGAAAAATTACAGTCGGGGGAGGTTCTCTTCTGCACTGTTCAACCAATCCCGTAAAAGTTGCTTGACGAGTCGTGTCACAGGCTCTCTTTCCATCTTCCCTGAAAACAGGATGCATCCGGTTGTTTTCCACTCCGCTGACGGTGCCACAGGACTGCCTGTCTCAAGGCATCCTGTGGCCTTTGCTAAGAATAGCAGTGTACTCCCCTCTTCTCACGGCACGGAGGAGAGAAGGGAAGAAAGTGTGGACAGGAGGTGATGGATTTGATCATAAGCAAGTGCCTCTGTGGTAGAAAAGGATTCTCCTAAACCATCACTATCCTCTTCTTCTCTCTGCACTGTTTTGTAATTCTGCTTGAACCACATGACTGCTTACTGTAGCCTACTCATCTCATTTGTGACTTGGGATGTGAGTGCATAACTAAAGACCTGCATGTGGTAGTGCAGAACACAGTAGCTCGGTTACTTCCGTTAGTGTGCTTTGACTTCAGAGGAAACGAAACGATTACTTTTTCATGGGACAATGACCTTTTTCTCAGACACAATAAACATACCATGTTACGCAACAAGGGCTTTGCCGTATCCAACTCAAGTTGTTGAACGTTTTATTTCATGGTGCTCACAACTCGAGTCCTACTACTTGATGACTTAATTGGCCCACTGCCTGTGACTGCAGGCAACATGCACAGGTCAATGAGTGGATCAATTCTTTCTTTCTGTTGCTGTTTAATGTTGCTATTGATCAATAGATGAGGATGTAACGTGATCCTGCGCTTGTTGTATTTAACTGACCGTTATATTGTTGCATTTGCTTGGTCAACTAAAGAGGTAGGAGCGTCAGTCTGCTAGCATCGGTGATAGGGAACCAAGGACCCCCCCCCCCCCCAGCGGTGAAAGGTACACCAGTTATGTCAGAACCTGGCTAACCGGTCACTCATCTGCCGGCCAGCCAACTTAGGGTTCTGACCATCTGCTCTTCAGACTGGCTGAACAACCATCTGTGCTCCCCGCAGCGGTGGCCTGGACTCGAGTACTCAAGTAGCGTTTATATCTAAAAGAGGCTTTCTTTCATTGTTTAACAGTGAACATTGTCAATGACCAACATGGCTTTGAAAAGGACGTCTTTACGCCATGACAGTACCATATCAGTTCAAAGATGAAGTCGAGCGTCAAATCTAGACCATATTGGTATCGTTAACCTCATTCTTTCCAAAAAGATGTTACAAATTGTACAAGGTTCATGGGCCTTCTAAGGCAGGGGACTTCTGTTACAGTAGCATCACAGACGTGTGAATTAGAGCATGATAAATGTTCTCTCATCCTCAAAGGATGTAGGGTGGGGTGGTGACAGAGAGGGTATACAGAATGCAGAATGGGCGTACATCGGTCTGCTTGGATGGACACGACATAAACGCGTAGGCCTATGTGTGTAGACCCCTAATGCATCAGGGCAGGTCCGTAGGTAGCCTTGCTCTGCATCCTTCCAACCCACTACTTGTGATCCTGTCAGCCTGACTAGTTAGACACCTCTCCCTGTCCATTTCTGCTCAGGCTGGGTGGGGCCCAGCTCCAGACAGACAGACAAGCTCCATCATTAAAATGAAAGCACCTGTTTTCCTCAGTCTCGTGCTGGGTGCCCATTCTCCCAGATAACAGACTGGCCTACTGGGGAGTCTGATTGGGACAATACATCCATCATTCATAACCTTTAAAGTCAGACCAACGTCGCTGAACTGGGGCGAAAGAAAAAGGAAAGACAAGGTATTGCTTCTCTTTAATTAGCCTAACCAGTGTTATTGAGGTTGAGTTTTTAATCGACAAGACAGCCTAGAGAATTCAGATGTGAAAGATTCACATTATAGCCTCATTTCCACTGTAAGCAGACTAATGAACCGAAGCATTGATTGGAACCCCATCAGTGTTTCCTGCTCTTATTGAATTACAGATACAAAAATATATAATTTATCAAAATTCACAGCTTCAGCCCAGTTCTTTTAGTCTCTCGGGTGAGTTGAGAGCACTGAAGTCAGAGTTGTAGTGGGGGAACACTAGTACTAGTGGGCCTGTGTGGATCCATGGTACATCATTCAGTCATTGTCTATGACAGTGTTTTCCAACTCCAGTCCTCAAGTACCTACAACAGCACACATTTATGTTGTGGCCCCGGAAAAGCAGGTTGAATCAGGTGTTTTTGTCCGGGGCTACAACAAAAAGGTTTTCTGTTGGGAGGACTGGAGTTGGGAAACACTGGTCTATGGTGTGAAGGAGAGTGGGAGGCTGTGTCTGCCTTGGCAACTATAGGTGTTAAGGCCACATTACTCAGTCACTCATAAACTGGTTACAGTAAGTCTTTCCTTACATCATTATCAGGCTCTTCATCTGGATAGCAGATGGGTACGTCCTTTACCGTTCTCATAACATGCTCTTCCTCTGTTAGACATTTTCCATGACTCGAGTCTTTGAATAATTCATCAGACAAAGCATATGGCTGTTTTTGCAAATCGTCTACAATTTGTTGGATTTCCATGGAAAAACACTAGGTACTAGTGATGCATTTGTGTTACTGGTCTTCACCTATGCCTGTGCGATAAAATAAAAAAATAAAAAATGATTTGTCATGTGCGCCGAATACAACCGGTGTAGACCTTACAGTGAAATGCTTACTTACAGGCTCTAACCAATAGTGCAAAAAAAGGTATTAGGGGAACAATAAGTAGGTAAAGAAATAAAACAACAGTAAAAAGACAGGCTTTATACAGTAGTGAGTCTATAAATGTAGCGAGGCTACATACAGACACCGGTTAGTCAGGCTGATTGAGGTAGTATGTACATGTAGATATGGTTAAAGTGACTATGCATATATGATGAACAGAGAGTAGCAGTAGCGTAAAAGAGGGGTTGGCGGGTGGTGGGACACAATGCAGATAGCCCGGTTAGCCAATGTGCGGGAGCACTGGTTGGGCGGCCCAATTGAGGTAGTATGAACATGAATGTGTAGTTAAAGTGACTGCATATATGATAAACGGAGTAGCAGCAGCGTAAAAAAATGGTTGACTTTCAAGTTTGTGTGTGTGAGATATATATATATCTCAGCAAAAAAAAATAAACGTCTTCACTGTCAACTTCGTTTATTTTCAGCAAATTTAACGTGTAAATATTTGTATGAACATATCTGAATTCAACAACTGAGACAAACTGAACAAGTTCCACAGACATTGAAGGTTGTGCAATGTAACAGGAATATTTAGACTTATGGATGCCACCCGTTAGATAAAATACAGAACGGTTCCGTATTTCACTGAACGAATAAATGTCTTGTTTTCGAGATGATAGTTTCCGGATTCGACCATATTAATGATCCACTTTCGTGCGTTTTGCCAGCAACTCGTCGCTGTGCTTCAAGCATTTCACTGTTTATGACTTCAAGCCTATCAACTCCCGAGATTAGGTTGGTGTAACCGATGTGAAATGGCTAGCTAGTTAGCAGGGTGCGCACTAATAGCGTTTCAAACATCACTCGCTCTGAGACTTGGAGTGGTTGTTCCCCTTGCTCTGCATGGGCCGCGGCTTTTGTGGAGCGATGGGTAACGCTGCTTCGAGGGTGGCTGTTGTCGATGTGTTCCTGGTTCGAGCCCAGGTAGGAGCGAGGAGAGGGACGGAAGCTATACTGTTACACTGGCAATACTAAAGTGCCTTTTAAGAACATCCAATAGTCAAAGGTTAAGGAAATACAAATCGTATAGAGAGATTGTCCTATAATTCCTATAATAACTTCAACCTAAAACTTCTTACCAGAAGTTTACATACACTCAATTAGTATTTGGTAGCATTGCCATTAAATTGTTTAACTTGGGTCAAATGTTTCGGGTGGCCTTCCACAAGCTTCCCACAATAAGTTGGGTGAATTTTGGCCCATTCCTCCTGACAGAGCTGCTGTAACTGGGTCAGGTTTGTATGCCTCCTTGCTCATGTACGCTTTTTCAGTTCAAATTTTCTAGGTCAGGGCTTTGTGATTGCCACTCCAATACCTTGACTTTGTTGTCCCAAGCTTTAACTTCCTGACTTGATGTCTTGAGATGTTGCTTCAATATATCCACATAATTTCCCTTCCTCATGATGCCATCTATTTTGTGAAGTGCACCAGTCCCTCCTGCAGTAAAGCACTCCCACACCATGATGCTGCCACCCCTGTGCTTCACGGTTGGGATTGTGTTCTTCGGCTTGCAAGCATCCCCCTTTTCCCCCCAAACATAACAATAGTCATTTTGGCCAAACAGTTATATTTTTGTTTCATCAGACCAGAGGACATTTTTCCAAAAAGTACGATCTTTGTCCCCATGTGCAGTTGCAAACCGTAGTCTGGCTTTTTTATGGCGGTTTTGGAGCCGTGGCTTCTTCCTTGCTGAGCGGCCTTTCAGGTTATGTCAATATAGGACTCGTTTTACTG
Source organism: Oncorhynchus nerka (assembly GCF_034236695.1). Lineage (NCBI taxonomy): Eukaryota > Metazoa > Chordata > Actinopteri > Salmoniformes > Salmonidae > Oncorhynchus > Oncorhynchus nerka. Next base: position 17,832,457 of record NC_088418.1, read on the forward strand.
TGGAAATAGATACTTTTGTCCCTGTTTCCTCCAGCATCTTCACAAGGTCCTTTGCTGTTGCACTGAGATTGATTTTCACTTTTCGCACCAAAGTACGTTCATCTCTAGGAGACAGAACGCTTCTCCTTCCTGAGCGGTATGACGGCTGCATGGTCCCATGTTGTTCATACTTGCGTACTATTGTTTGTACAGATGAACGTGATACCTTCAGGCATTTGGAAATTGCTCCCAAGGATGAACCAGACTTGTGGAGGTCTACAGTTTTTTTTCTGAGGTCTTGGCTGATTTCTTTTGATTTTCCCATGATGTCAAGCAAAGAGGCACTAAGTTTGAAGGTAGGCCTTGAAATACATCCACAGGTACACCTCCAATTGCCTCAAATTATGTCAATTAGCCTACCAGAAGCTTCTAAAGCCATGACATAATTTGCTGGAGTTTTCCAAGCTGTTTAAAAGCACAGTCAACTTAGTGTATGTAAACTTCTGACCCACTGGAATTGTGAGTGAAATAATCTGTCTGTAAACAATTGTTGGAAAAATTCCTTGTGTCATGCACCAAGTAGATGTCCTAACCGACTTGCCAAAACTATAATTTGTTAACAAGAAATTTGTGGAGTGGTTGAAAAAAGAGTTTTAATATCTCCAACCTAAATGTATATAAACTTCCGACTTCAACTTGATGGAAAGCTAGCCACAATAAGGATTAGCCACAATAGTGGAATTTGTGGTTTGCCTTCAAAATAAAAGTATGTCATTGACAGTGATGCAAGTAATACAAATTTAGAATTATGCCACAATTGAATAGATCATACTAAACAAGGTTGGAATGTTATATAAAATCAACAAAAGACTATTTGTTAATTTGACATCTGTTGAATTCACACTGGATGTATTATACTTTAGAATTGCATTGGGGGCATACTTATTTCACTGTAAAGCCTTACCTCGGGATTGTGGATCAATCACATGGGGTATCAGTCTAGTCAGTGACACCCAGAGAACAGTCACGTCGTAGCTCTTATTGCGGGACTCTGAAACAATTGTGAATTGAGCCACATTTATTGTGAACCTATGTGTATTGAACACTATTTCGGAGGAAAAACAATACTACGTGGATGTTTGTCTGATAACTTTGAGGAGGACGTTGGGAAAATATATATTGGGTATTGAGTAGACTGATACCCCATTTCATTGATCCCCAATCCTTAGGTAAAGCTGTACAGTGTCATATGAATGTCAATACACACAATAGGCTGACTCAGGAGGTGATTCACACAGTCACAGTCCCGCGATAAGAGCTACAATGCTAATATTTGCGTAATCTCTTCACAGTTGTGTTCTGTGGGTGTCACCAAGTAGACTGATACCCCAGTTCATTGCTTCACATTCCTACCTTGTTTAACATTATCTAGTCTAAATATGGTACGATTCCACCATTTTTTTTACCTTCTGCATCACTTTCAAATAGGTACTTTTATTTTGAAGTCAAACTGCAAATTGCACTACTGTACCTAATCTTTATTGTGGCTAGCTTCACAACCCGGTCCGGTTGAGACTCAACTCGCCAGGTGAAGCTAACTGGCTGCTTATAACGTTAGCTTTGGGCAACAGGGTTAAGTAGCTGGCTAGCTATTTATTTTCATGAACTCAAGTTCAATTTCAATAGGCGAACAACAAATGGCTACCTACCTAATACGTACTCATAACAATTCCTAAAACCTTGCTAAGAATAATGAAAATGAATGCAGTTTTTACTGGTCATTGTTTTCAGGCTGGTTGTATTGGTGCTAGCTAGGTACAAACCTAAAGCTAGCTAGCTACCCCAGAAGTTGCGGTTGAACAAATAATGATTTATTACCAGCGCGGTATTGTAAACACATTGTTCCTGCTATGCCCTGCGACGAACCATCAAACAGGCAACGCGTCAATACAGGGCTAAGATTGAATCATACAACACCGGCTACGATGCTCGTCTTATTTGGCAGGGATTGCAAACTATTAGACTACAAAGGGAAGCACAGCTGCGAGCTGCCCAGTGACACTAGCCTACTAGATGAGCGAAATCACTTGTATGCTCGCTTCAAGGCAAGCAACACTGAGGCATGCATGAGAGCATCAGCTGTTTGGGACGACTGTGTGATCACGCTCTCCGTAGCCGATGTGAGTAAGACCTTTAAACAGGTCAACATACACAAGGCTGCAGGGCCAGACTGATTACCAGGACGTGTGCTCCGGGCATGTGCTGACCAACTGGCAAGTGTCTTCACTGACATTTTCAACATGTCCCTGATTGAGTCTGTAATACCAACATGCATCAAGCAGACCACTATAGTCCCTGTGCCCAAGAACACGAAGGCAACCTGCCTAAATGACTACAGACCCGTAGCACTCACTTCTGTAGCCATGAAGTGCTTTGAAAGGTTGGTAATGGCTCACATCAACACCATCATCCCAGAAACCCTAGACCCACTCTAATTTGCATACCGTCCAAACAGATCCACAGATGATGCAATCTCTATTGCACTCCACACTACCCTTTCCCACCTGGACAAAAGGAACACTTATGTGAGAATGCTATTCATTGACTACAGCTCAGCGTTCAACACCATAGTACCCTCAAAGCTCATCACTAAGCTAAGGATCCTGGGACTAAACACCTCCCTCTGCAACTGGATCCTGGACTTCCTGACGGGCCGCCCCCAGGTGGTGAGGGTAGGTAGCAACACATCTGCCACGCTGATCCTCAACACTGGAGCTCCACACGGGTGCTTGCTCAGTCCCCTCCTGTACTCCCGGTTCACCCACGACTGCATGGCCAGGCACGACTCCAACACCATCATTAAGTTTGCAGACGACACAACAGTGGTAGGCCTAATCACAGACAACGATGAGACATCCTATAGGGCCATCCAGGACCTCTACCCCAGGGGGTGTCAGAGAAAGGCCCTAAAAATTGTCAAAGAAACCAGCCACCCCAGTCATAGATTGTTCTCTCTACTACCGCATGGCAAGCGGTACCGGAGTGCCAAGTCTAGGACAAAAAGGCTTCTCAACATTCTTTACCCCCAAGCCATAAGACTCCTGAACAGGTAATCAAATGGCTACCCAGACTATTTGCATTGTGTGCCCCCCTCCAAGCCCTCTTTTTACGCTGCTGCTACTCTTTGTTTATCATATATGCATAGTCACTTTAACTATATCTACATGTACATGCTACCGCAATCAGCCTGACTAACCGGTGTCTGTATGTAGCCTCGCTACTTTTATAGCCTGTCTGTTTACTGTTGTTTTTATTTCTTTACTTACCTATTGTTCACCTAACACCTTTTTTGCACTTTTGGTTAGAGCCTGTAAGTAAGCATTTCACTAAGGTCTACACCGGTTGTATTCGGCGCACATGATAAATAAAAGTTTATTTGATTTTGTTTGCTTATTTGCAGACTTTTTTTGTACAGCTTTGACAGTGCTACTGGTAGAAGTGGTGGCGCTTGGCTTGTACGTACAATTTCAGAACACTCAATATTCTATAATAGAACTGTTATTTGAGGTGTCAAATTAAAAGCTTTTTTAACGAGTCAAATAGTGTTATTGTGTCGTTTGACGTGTATCTTTTTTGATACGCAAAGACCCAAATGGCGTTCCATAGTTTGTCATGAAGCTAATATCAGAGACGAAATTACTGTGTAACTCCAGTAGGGCAACATCTGAACAATAGCACACTTGGTAACGTTAGTGTGTACCAGTGCTAGACCAGTCGCGAAAGCCAACGTCACCCACGACAGGGAATGGTGGATTGTCAAGGGTAATGAATTCCAGTATCTTGGTGTTAATAGATTTCATCTTTGAGTTGTCTCGCTGAAATGTTCTTACTCTTTCAAATGACTGCTCGACTTGTTGACTGCTTGATCCACACAGCAGACATTGTGGGCTAGGTTAGGTTCCACGTGTAGCGCAACATTTTATGTGGCGTGATTACGTCATGTACCTACGTTATATAGGTTTGCACGTCAGCTTTGACATCGGTTTTAAACTAGACATAAATAACACATCCTAGATCTGAATGAATGAAATATTCTTATTAAATACTTTTTTCTTTACATAGTTGAATGTGCTGACAACAAAATCACACAAAAATTATCAATGGAAATCAAATTTATCAACCCATGGAGGTCTGGATTTGGAGTCACACAAAATTAAAGTGAAAAACCACACTACAGGCTGATCCAACTTTGATGTCCTTAAAACAAGTCAAAATGAGGCTCAGTAGTGTGTGTGTCCTCCATGTGCCTGTATGACCTCCCTACAATGCCTGGGCATATTCCTGATGAGGTGGCGGATGGTCGAGGGATCTCCTCCCAGACCTGGACTAAAGCATCCGCCAACTCCTGGACAGTCTGTGGTGCAACGTGGCACGTTGGTGGATGGAGCGAGACATGAAGTCCCAGATGTGCTCAATTGGATTCAGATCTGGGGAACGGGCGGGCCAGTCCATAGCATCAATGCCTTCCTCTTGCAGGAACTGCTGACACACTCCAGCCACATGAGGTCTAGCATTGTCTTGCATTAGGAGGGACCCAGGGCCAACCGCACCAGCATATGGTCTCACAAGGGGTCTGAGGATCTCATCTCGGTACCTAATGGCAGTCAGGCTACCTCTGTGAGCACATGGAGGGCTGTGCGGACCCCCAAAGAAATGCCACCCCACACCATGACTGACCCACCGCCAAACCGGTCATGCTGGAGGATGTTGCAGGCAGCAGAACGTTCTCCACGGCGTCTCCAGACTCTGTCACGTCTGTCACGTGCTCAGTCTGAACCTGCTTTCATCTGTGAAGAGCACAGGGCGCCAGTGGCGCATTTGCCAATCTTGGTGTTCTCTGACAAATGCCAAACGTCCTGCATGGTGTTGGGCTGTAAGCACAACCCCCACCTGTGGACGTCGGGCCCTCATACCACCCTCATGGAGTCTGTTTCTGACCGTTTGAGCAGACACATGCACATTTGTGGCCTGCTAGAGGTCATTTTGCAGGGCTCTGGCAGTGCTCCTCCTGCTGCTGGGTTGTTGCTCTCCTACGGCCTCCCCCACGTCTCCTGATGTACTGACCTGTCTCCTGGTAGCGCCTTTATGCTCTGGACACTATGCTGACAGACACAGCAAACCTTCTTGCCACAGCTCGCTTTGATGTGCCATCCTGGATGAGCTGCACTACTTTTCTCTGAACAAGAATAGACTGACGAGTTTCAGAAGAAAGTTATTTGTTTCTGGCCATTTTGAGCCTGTAATCGAACCCACAAGTGCTGGTGCTCCAGATACACAACTAGTCTAAAGAAGGCCAGTTTTATTGCTTCTTTAATCAGAACAACAGTTTTCAGCTGTGTTAACATAATTACAAAAGGGTTTTCTTATGATCAATTAGCCTTTTAAAATGATAAACTTGGATTAGCTAACAGAGCGTGCCATTGGAACACAGGACTGATGGTTGCTGATAATGGGCCTCTGTACAGCTATGTAGATATTCCATAAAAAAATCTGCCGTTTCCAGCTACAATAGTCATTTACAACATTAACGATGTCTACACTGTATTTCTGATCAATTGTATATTTTAATGGACAAAAAATGTGCATTTCTTTCAAAAACAAGTACATTTCTTTAGTGACCCAAAACTTTTAAACGGTAGTGTATATTGGAAAGATTTTGTCTCTCATTGAAGTGGATGTTCTGGCTAGCAGCCCTTGGAGTGTTAGGTAAGTGTTTTCACGATATTTGAATTTCTCTGTGTTCCGCTGCAGAGACGTCTCAGCTGTGTATGTGTGCTCAAGGCAGCAGTTAGTTTGCTGATTATTTGACTTTGCCTGATCAGCAGACCCAGAAAGGGAGGTTCCCTAAAATAACATGTCATTCACATAGGCACAGAGTAATAACCAGTATGAGACACATGGACTCATCGTTACAAAGCAGAGGATAATGAGGAGTTCATATTTTGATTTGTTTTACAAATCTATTAGCCTACTTGTTGAATAAAGATCTCTGCTAAGTCCTATATGGCATCCTATTCCATATTTTGTGCAATACTTTTGAACTAGTCCCATAGTGCACTACTTTTGACCAGAGCCTTATGTAGAGAATAGGGTGGCATTTGGGAAGCACACTCCTGCATCCTCTGAGTTGTCAGGTTGAGTCATTGTGCCCTGCACGTTGTGGTTTCTGCTCATTGTGGTTTAAGGGAATGGTGGATGCGTTCTATCATCCTCTACAGAATAGGAGAGTGCTGCTGCAGGTAACACTGCCTGGTGCTCTCTGGGTGACCTTGTTTGGACTAGAGGGCACTTTGCCTTTAGGTGAGAACCACTTTTAGAAAGATGTTAGCCTATGGTCATGCATGAGCTAAGGATTAGGCTACTGTGATGGATGGCTAATTGCCATACTACCTTGCTTCCTTACTACTTTGCTGCCTTACTACCTGCATTACTACCTTACTGCCATACCATTGAGTTAGGCTTCTACACTGAGTGTACTGAACATTATGAACACCTGGTCTTTGCATGACAGACTCACCAGTTGAATCCATGTGAGCGCTATGATCCCTTATTGATGTCACTTGTTAAATCTCTTCATCTACACTGATTCATGTGGGAGGAAACAGGTGAAATAATAATTTTTAAGCCTTGAGACCTGGTTTGTGTGTTCGCCATTCAGAGGGTGAATGGGCAAGACAAAACATTTAAGTGCCTTTGAACGGGGCATTGTAGTAGGTGCCAGGCGCACTGGTTTGAGTGTGTCAAGAACTACAACGCTGCAGGGTTTTCCATGCTCAACAGTTTCCTATGTATATCAAGAATGGTCCACCACCCAAAGGACATCCAGCCAACTTGACACAACTGTGGGAAGCATTGAAGTCGACATGGGCCAGCATCCCTGTGAAAACGCTTTTGATACCTTGTTGAGTCGATGCCTTGACAAATTGAGGCTTTTCTGAGGGTAACAGGGTGTGCAACTCAATATTAGGAGGAAGTTGTATTGCCACTAATTGGGCTCAAATCTGAACATTTCTAACCTTGAACCCTGAAGTAATTGATCTGGTTTTGAAAATAACTCCTTTCACTTGTCTGATCGACTCTTGACCGCTACAATGTTGAGTCAGACGGTATGGAGAGGCGTGCTCTAAATGCTCTCTGAAAAGCAGACATTTGGACCTTAAGAAGGTATTGGTTGTTAAAATTAAAATCATGGAGCAGCAGACCTACAGTGCCTTCGGGAAAGTATTCAGACATCTTAACTTTTTCAAAATGTGTTACTTTACAGCCTTATTCTAAAATGTATTAAAGTTTCCCCCCCCTCTAAAACAGGTGTTTAGACATTTTTGCCAATTTATTACAAATAAAAATCGGATCTATAATACATTTACATAAGTATTCAGACCCTTTATGCAGTACTTTGTTGAAGCACCTTTGGCAGCAATTACAGCCTCGTCTTCTTGGGTATGACGCTACAAGCTTGGCACACTTATTTGAAGGGGTTGGTCCCATTCTTTTCTGCAGATCCTCAAGCGCTGTCAGGTTGGATGGGGAATGTTGCTGCACAGCTATTTTCAGGTCTTTCCAGAGATGTTAGATCGGATTCAAGTCTGGGCTCTGGCTGGGACACTCAAGGAAATTCAGAGACTTGTCCCGAAGCCACTCCTGTGTTGTCTTGGCTGTGTGCTTAGGGTCATTGTCCTGTTGAAAGGTGAACCTTCGCCCCAGTCTGAGGTCCTGAGCGCGCTGGAGAAAGTTTTCATCAAGGATCTCTCTATACTTTGCTCCGTTCATCTTTCCCTCGATCCTGACTAGTCTCCCAGTTCCTCCTGCTGAAAAACATCCGCACAGCATGACACCCCCATGCTTCACTGTAGAGATGTTGCCTGGTTTCCTCCAGATGTGACGCTTGGCATTCAGGCCAAAGAGCTCAATCTTGGTTTCATCAGACCAGAGAATCTTGTTTCTCATGGTCTGAGAGTCTTTTGCCTTTTGGCAAACTCCAAGTGGGCTGTCATGTGCCTTTTACTGAGGCGTGGCTTCCGTCTGGCCACTCTACCATAAAGGCCTGATTGGTGGAGTGATGCAGAGATGGTTGTCCTTCTGGAAGTTTCTCCACAGAGGAACTCAAGAGCTCTGTCAGAGTGACCATCTGGTTCTTGGTCATCTCCCTGACCAAGGCCCTTCTCCCCGATTGCTCAGTTAGGCCAGGCGACCAGCTTTAGGAAGAGTCTCTGTAGTTCCAAACTAATTCCATTTAAGAATGATGGAGTCCACTGTGTTCTTGAGGACCTTCAATGCTGCAGACATTTTTTTTGTACCCTTTCCCCAGATCTGTGCCTCGACACAATCCTATCTCTGGACTCTACAGATAATTCCTTCAATCCTCATGGCTTGGTTTCTGCTCTGACATTTACATTACATTTAAGTCATTTAGCAGACGCTCTTATCCAGAGCGACTTACAAATTGGTGCGTTCACCTTAAGACATCCAGTGGAACAGCCACTTTACAATAGTGCATCTAAATCTTTTAAGGGGGGGGGGGTGAGAAGGATTACTTTATCCTATCCTAGGTATTCCTGAAAGAGGTGGGGTTTCAGGTGTCTCCGGAAGGTGGTGATTGACTCCGCTGTCCTGGCGTCGTGAGGGAGTTTGTTCCACCATTGGGGGGCCAGAGCAGCGAACAGTTTTGACTGGGCTGCGCGGGAACTGTACTTCCTCAGTGGTAGGGAGGCGAGCAGGCCAGAGGTGGATGAACGCAGTGCCCTTGTTTGGGTGTAGGGCCTGACATGCACTGTCAACTGTAGGACCTTTATATAGACTGGTGTGTGCCTTTCCAAATCATGTTCAATCCATTGAACCTACCACAGGTGGACTCCAATCAAGGTACAGAAACCGCATAAGGATGATCAATGGAAACAGGATGCACCTGAGCTCAATTATGAGTCTCATAGCAAAGGGTCTGAATACTTGTGGTAAATATTGTATTTCTGTTAAAATGACATACATTTGCAAAAAATTCTTAACTATTTTCACTTTGTCATTATGTGGTATTGTGTGTAGATTCTTGATAATTGTATTTAATCCATTTTAGAATAAGGCTGTAAAGTAACTGTGGAAAAAGTCAAGGGGCCTGAATAGTTTCCGAAGGCACTGTATAGTGAGCATTATGTTTGGAACATCAAATTGCAATCAAATCGCAGTATTGAAATGCATATTGAATCGTTAGAATTACAATACATATCGAATCGGCACTTAAGTATCGTGATAATGCTATATCGTGAGGTCTCTGGCAATTCCCAGCCCTATGAACTCCCATCAGAATGTTTGGCTATATCTCTGATAGTCATAGATGAAAAGTGTTGGTATCCCACTTCTGACACCAATGTAATGAAACAGCAGGGAGCAGGTCTCGAACCCTCGACCTTCGAGCCCGAGGTCCGGCGCGCGTGTGGCAGATTCGATTTCCGCGCTTATAAACCCAGGGTCGTTACAGTATGCTTTGTTTTCCTGTGGTTGGGCCTCAGGTAGCCTACATTTTGCTGTCTCAAAGGTGAACTGCACTCACTGATTCTGCATGTGTTTCATCCGGTGCTCATTAAGAAATGCAGCGGCCATTACCAAATTCCAAACGAGAGTTGTCTTTGGGGTTGTGGTTTAATGTTTAGTGTGTCTTTGCCATTCAATCACAACAAACAAACAAGGGCAGTAGTGAGTAACTTAGTGACAGCGAGGTAAACTAAGCTAGCTTTGCTATGGAGAGACGTTTTGAAGTTGAGAACTTCTCCCCTCCTGACTGACTCACCATCTCAAGATGATCTGCTAATTCAGTTCTATGTGTATGCTAAAGGCTGCGCTGACCTTGTGTTGAACCAACCTGACAGCAGCTGGGTAGCTAGCATATCTTGGGGATAGGCTAGCCAGCGGCAGCTACCTGGCTAGCTGATATTTCTCTGTCAAATCACAGTTATGCCAGTGTAACGGATGTGAAACAGCTAGCTTAGTTAGCGGTGGTGCGCGCTAAATAACGTTTAAATCGGTGACGTCACTTGCTCTGAGATCTTGAAGTAGTAGTTCCCCTTGCTCTACAAGGGCCGCGGCTTTTGTGGAGCGATGGGTAACTATGTTTCGTGGGTGTCAGTTGATGTGTGCAGAGGGTACCTAGGTATGGGCGAGGGGACGGTCTAAAGTTGTACTGTTACACCAAGATAGCAAGAAGTATCAGAGTCTGGAGTGTGTTTCATGTCGTTCTACAACACCTTGCTATGAAAGCAGCAACTTGAAGTTTCCTCACTCATGTAAAGACATGTTACCATGGAAACGATGTCAACAACTGCAAGTTGAATCCGTGTGTTCAGTCAGCACAGCTGTCAACATAATATTATATAACAGGCTAGTTTTCTCTTGTCTCATCTCTCCTTTTGTCTGCTGTTAGGTCTTACCCGGGGGACAAATCCCGACATTAATATCCCTACAGGTGTAGCAGGGTTTCCGTTAGGAAAATGTGGCGCTGGACATTTGACCGGTAGCGTTTTAATTTACTGGAAATTTGACAAGTTTACCGGACCCACATGCATTAGGTGCGTAACCTGATTAGGGCGTCCACCCACCGTGCTTAAAATGACAGAAATCACATGCTAATTCATATTAACAGAACATGCAAGTCGAGGATGCAACGATGTGCGGTCTGTCTTCGCAATTTCTGATGCGCAATTTTGAAGATTTTAGAATAGCTGTCCAATATGCAAAAACATGCTAATATGACTAGGATTGTGCCTTTTGGCTACTGGGCAATGAAAGAAAGTTAGATATAAAATAATTTCCTCTGGATATGGTCTGATTTAGGCTAAGCTTATTTGAAGCAAGGTAAGACATGCCTCATAATATGAAGTAATACGTTCAGGTTTCAAACAATTATAAGTATATGTTTTCAAAATGCATACTGCCTCCAGCTCATTGCAAATTGGTGTGTGACGCGCTGATGAAGCCTGCCTCCCGTTGCCTATGAATTTGCTGTTTTTAGATGCTGTAGCAGCAGCTCTCGCACTGTCTGACAGATTTTCACCTCAAAGGCACTGTATCTGTATGCTGTACTCGTGTGACAAATAAGATGCGTAACAAATATACTGTACACGCGCCAATTTAATTAACCTATAGACAAATAAGCATGACCAGTCAAATGTATTTCCATCAATGAATAGGCTGAGAAGTATTATTTTGCAATGGAACTTTTCTTGGCCAGCGCCAATTTTATTCATCTGCTTTTTAATGTTTTTAGGTCAAAAACAGTCTTCGCGGCTAGGCTAACGGAAAACCTGCGGTGTAGGCTAGATGTGGACTTTGCACAAACATGAGCTTGAGTGTAGATACATTTGTCAACAAAAAAAAATCGATGGGTGTGTTTGCGATTCAAAGAATGGCAAAACATTTTCTGCTGTAAATCGGCTATCATATATTTATTTGCTTATATACCTAGCAAATAAAAATAAGTTGTGTGTAGAGTACAACCACAGATAGAACAAGGAGCATAAACATATTTGATACAACTTCAGCTGTCCCAGAACTAGCATGGCTTTCAGTTCTATTTCTATGGCCTAATTTAAGGATTTGGCTGTCTTACCACACTGACATGCCCACTCTGGGTGAGGTTCTGTCTTCTGTGGGTGAGGAAGTCCCTTCCTATGTGTGTGATACAGCCTGGATTCGAACCAGGTACTGTAGTGATGCCTCTTGCACTAAGATGCAGTGCCTTATACCTCTCTGTGTGTGTGTGTGTGTGTGTGTGTGTGTGTGTTAACTATTTAACTGTAATAGAATGTATATACCGTTTTTCAACAGGACTATGACCCAAAACATGCCTCTAGGCTATTTGACCAAGAAGGAGAGTGATGGAGTGCTGCATCAGATGACTTGGCCTCCACAATCACCTGGTGGAAATTTGCCCTTCAAAATTTTCAGATGCCTTGATTTTTTCCAATTCTTATTCTAAAATTGATTAAATAAAAACAAATCCTCAGCAATCTACAAACAATACACCATAAAGACAAAGAAAAACAGGTTTTTAGAAATGTTTGCAAATTTGATTTAAAAAACATCACATACCTTATTTAAAGAAGTATTCAGACCCTTTGCTATGAGACTCGAAGTTGAGCTCAGTTGCATCCTGTTTCCATTGATCATCCTTGATGTTTCTACAACTTGATTGGAGTCAACCTGTGGTGCATGTCAGAGCAAAAACCAAGCCTCCTTTGATACAGGATTGTGTGGAGGAACAGATCTGTGGAAGGGTACCTAAACATTTCTGCAGCATTGAATGTCCCCAAGAACACAGTGGCTTCCATCATATTTAAATGGAAGAAGTTTGAAACCACCAAGACTCTTCCTAGAGCTGGCCACCCATCCAAGCTGAGCAATTGGGGGAGAAGGGCCAAGTAGGTTTTCCAAGAAACCCAATGGTCACTCTGACAGAGCTCTAGAGTTCCTCTGTGGATGGTTGTCCTTCTGGAAGGTTCTCCCATCGCTGTAACACCACCACTCAAGCCTTTATGTTAGAGTGGCCACTTGGAGTTTGCCTAAAGAACTCAGACCATGAGAAACAAAGATTCCCTGGTCTGATGAAACCAAGATTGAACTATTTGGCCTGAATGCCAAGCGTCACATCTGGAGGAAACCTGGCACCATCCCTACGGTGAAGCATGGTGGTGGCAGCATCATGCTGTGGTGAGGTTTTTAAGTGGCAGGGACAGGGAGACTAGTCAGGATCAAAGCAAAGATACACGGAGCAAAGTACAGAGCTCCTTAAATGAAAACCTGCTCCAGAACGCTCAGGACCTCCGATTGCGGCGAAGGTCCACCATTCAACAGGACAACGTCCATAAGCACACAGCCAAGACAATGCAGGAGTGGCCAAATAGAGCTCCATACCGCATTGTCATGCTCATCCCAAATGTTATAACAATGCCGAGGGCTCTGTATAGCTCCGCATTGACATGGATGGTTGGTGGGAGGCGGTACAATCTCTATAAACAAAAACTCACTTCCTTGACACAGTGCTGCACTGCTCCATAAAGCACAAGAAGTATGAATGCCCTGACTTCTGCTGAGGCCCTATCACGGTAAATGCTGCATGGCCAATGCAAACGTCGGATTGACCATTCACCCAGATGCACAATGCGCTTCTCTCTTTCCAGAATGCGCTCTCTCCCGCCAATTTGTTTTGCTTTGGTTTATTTTATTCCATTTACGAGTTTTGTTAATTTAGTAATTTTCTTTGGTTTGGAGCGCCCCTGTCCTTGTTGAGTAAGGATGCACACGCATAGAAGTTGGCCTATAGGCTACCTGGCCTTTGCACAAATGTAGGCATATAAATGTGCCAATTTGGGGATGTGATAGTATTTCTGATTGGCTTAATGCACCACCTCTAATGACCTGTGGAGCTTCTCAAAGTAATGTTTTCTTCACCTCAAACAGCAAGCAAACAAAGTCTGTTTTTACATCCATTAAGAATTACAATAATTCTTCACTGTATTTGAAAAATCTTTCCAGGTCTCTCCCTTTTGATAACCACTCAGCGTGAAAAGGGGAAAATGTAATGCTCTGATCCAGTGGAAATGTCATAAAATACAGTGAGTGGAAAAAAGTATTTGATCCACTGCTGATTTTTGTACGTTTGCCCACTGACAAAGAAATGATCATTCTATTATTTTAATGGTCGGTTTATTTGAACAGTGAGACACAGAATAACAACAAAATAATCCAGAAAAACACATGTCAAAAATGTTATAAATTGATTTGCATTTTAATGAGGGAAATAAGTATTTGACCCCCTCTCAATCAGAAAGATTTCTGGCTCCCAGGTGTCTTTTATACAGGCAACGAGCTGAGATTAGGAGCACACTCTTAAAGGGAGTGCTCCTAATCTGTTTGTTACCTGTATAAAAGACACCTGTCCACAGAAGCAATCAATCAATCAGATTCCAAACTCCACCATGGCCAAGACCAAAGTGCTTTCCAAGGATATCAGGGACAAGATTGTAGACCTACACAAGGCTGGAATGTGCTACAAGACCATCACCAAGCAGCTTGGTGAGGTGACAACAGTTGGTGTGATTATTTGCAAATGGAAGAAACACAATAGAACTGTCAATCTCCCTCGGCCTGGGGCTCCATGCAAGATCTCACCTCGTGGAGTTGCAATGATCATGAGAACGTTGAGGAATCAGCCCAGAACTACACGGGAGGATCTTGTCAATGATCTCAAGGCAGCTGGGACCATAGTCACCAAGAAAACAATTGGTAACACACTACGCCGTGAAGGACTGATCCTGCAGTGCCCGCAAGGTCCCCCTGCTCAAGAAAACACATATGCATAACCGTCTGAAGTTTGCCAATGAACATCTGAATGAATCAGAGGACAACTGGGTGAAAGTGTTGTGGTCAGATTGAGACCAAAATGGAGCTCTTTGGCATCAACTCAACTCGCTGTGTTTGGAGGAGGAGGAATGCTGCCTATGACCCCAAGAACACCATTCCCACCGTCAAACATGGAGGTGGAAACCATTAGGCTTTGGGGGTGTTTTTCTGCTAAGGGGACAGGACAACTTCACCGCATCAAAGGGACGATGGACGGGGCCATGTTCCATCAAATCATGGGTGAGAACCTCCTTCCCTCAGCCAGGGCAATGAAAGGGGTCGTGGATGGGTATTCCAGCATGACGATGACCCCAAACACACGGCCAAGGCAACAAAGGAGTGGCTCAAGAAGAAGCAGATTAAGTTCCTGGAGTGGCCTAGCCAGTCTCCAGACTTTAATCCCATAGAAAATCTATGGAGGGAGCTGAAGGATCAAGTTGCCAAACGTCAGCCTCGAAACCTTAATGACTTGGAGAAAATCTTCAAAGAGTGGGACAAAATCCCTCATGAGATGTGTGCAAACCTGGTGGCCAACTACAAGAAACGTCTGACCTCTGATTGCCAACAAGGCTTTTGCCACCAAGTACTAAGTCATGTTTTGCAGAGGGGTCAAATACTTATTTCCCTCATTAAAATGCAAATCAATTTATAACATTTTTTACATGCGTTTTTCTGTATTTTAGTGTTGTTATTCTGTCTCACTGTTCAAATAAACCTACCATTAAAATGATAGACTGATCATTTCTTTGTCAGTGGGAAAATGTACAAAATCGGCAGGGGATCAAATACTTTTTTCCCTACCTGATTTACTTCTTATCAGTGCCTGACTTGGACTGTTTCTATTTAGGTGCACAATACTTTTGAGCTAATATTCTATAAGAGGAACAGGAGCTCAAGCAGTAGAACATTTGAGGTGCTAGTACTCGGCTCTGGTGAGCTACTGCCTAAGTCAAGCACTGCTTCTCATCCCTTGCGCTAATAGCCTACAGTTGTGTCTACCGAGCTCACTGGCGCAGGAAACTCTGAGGGCCCAGAATATGTTATACAATGTTGCAAGTTTGCTAGTGCAAGCTTCAAGCCTGACCCAAGTTAATAGTTGATACAATGATTCAAGTTCGTTGCAGACAGGCCATGTGTAGCTTATGTGATTCATAGGATATTTATTTTTATCAGGATATTTCCTGGCTGCAATGTTTTTATTTGTTGGCTTTATGTAGGCTATTTTTTACATAATTGGCAATAGAAGTTGATTTTTAGGTTTGTATAATTTTCATTTAGATTTGGATAGAATTTTGATTAACCATATGGCAATGATTTTGAGATATGAAGATATGAAAATGAAATTAAATTGTTTCATGAAAATGTACATATGAAAACCATAACTGGCATGCAGATCTGTAGAAATGGTAAGATAAATTGGCATTCCACATATGAAAGGTTGTCGACTCCTCGTGTAGCCTATTACCGGCAACTTCAGAAGAGTAATGGCAGAAAGCCAGCTGGAGTGGTAGGACATTAGTTCAGTTCATTTAAGTTTTTTTTCCTGCTGGTTATCTAGATCTCTGGCACCGTAAACGTAAAGCATCAGACGAGCCTAATGCATATAGTTGATTTGATTTAAACATTTAGGGTGTTTCTATATATGGAGAGAGAAACATGTTTAAAAATGTTGACCAATCAATTGGTCGAAAGAACAGATGACCTTTGGTCGGCCAAGATTTTCTTTAGTCGGGGATAGCCCTAGTTACAGTTCATGTTAGGAAGTCAGTCAATTAAATAAATTCATTAGACCCTAATCTATGGATTTCACATGACTGGGTAGGGCGCAGCCATGGGTGGGCTTTGGAGGGCATAGGCCCACCCACCTGGGAGTCGGGCGCAGCCAATCAGAATGTGTTTGTCAGCTATACTTTTTATTTGAACTGGCTAACTAGCATCAACAAACAAAAACATTGTGTAGAAAATTGCTTTGCTAGGTTGACATTAAAAATGAATTTAGTAAAACGAATGGGTTTAAAATAGAGAAAGTAGGCTATTTGGAGCACTGGGCTGCTTCGTAACTACAACAAAGTTTGATGTTGCTACGACAATAGTCTATAGACATGTCGATAGACGGACTGTAAACCAGCCTTTAGTCGTCTTCCCTTCGTATGGTATCCCATATAAAACAGTTCCCAGACATGTAATTCTTCAAAACATGTCTTGTATAATTTGAATGCAAGGTCTCTCCCAGTTTAAACATTTGTAGCAAACTGTCTTTTAGTCAGGGGACTCTATGACAAACCATCTATCCTGTCCTCCATCTGTAGAAAAACAAGGTAGAGTTGCGAAACACAAGACCCAGAATTGCCTTATGTGTATCCTACAAAAAAGTTTCACTGTTAAAAGTGAACTTTTTAAAAATGAATTTAAGCAAAATTCCCCAAATTCCCGAGCTTAACTTCCCATGGAAAAATTCTGGAAGTTTACCGGAAAGTTTCCGACCCTTTGCAACCATATTGATGACACAGGCCGTTTTTATAACCAGAGAAGTTAGTTCTAGGAAGCAGTTCCCCTTTAAGACATGATGGCATGATAATGACTTTCTTTGAAATGGGCATGAAGTAGTGGGCAAGCATTGGGGGCATCAAACGCATCATTCCCAATTCACTAGGCTATTTGTGGTGAAACACTTGTTCATTTATAAAAACACGAGACACCATGCTGCCTAAAAAGTGCAAAGCTATAGGCCTGTGTAGTTATAATTATCCCCCCCCCTCCCCTCATGCCTGTTCATTGATAACCCATTCATCACATGCAAGTCATCTCTAGCAGGACACTGCGTAAGCAGGGTTCCAAGAAATATCCATATGAGCATAAAGCATCACATCTTCATGTTCTGCTAACGGCTTCAATGCGTCCCACAGTTGTTACGTATCAACAGCAGCTCTGCCTAGACTTGTCTTGGGGTTTCTGTGTGCCATTCTATTCCAATTTCTCCGTTTTGTGTTTTAGGTTTCCGTTTTCCTCTTTTTTTAAAACGAGGTTCTCTCTCAGAACCACTTTTTTTTGTTTTTTTGTTTTGTTTATAGAACATCAAATGTAGTTGTTTTTATAAGTCCACAACAATGGAGTCCACTTTTTGAGTTATGGGAAAATGTGAGATAGTTCGATTTTTTTGGTTGTAGTTCTCCTTTAATTCCAGTGCGCACCTAGTAAGAGGCTGTTGTTTAGCAGTGTTTTCGTAGCCACATGTGATGGTTTGCAAAATGAATACCCACTGGATTGATGCATATAATTAAATCATTCTACCAGGTAAGCAAGCATAGGCTACTTTTTAGTTGATATTTAATTGAGAAGGTTTTTGGGAAAAACTTTCCATCTACCAGAATACTTTTCATTAGCATCATCACTAACTCCTACACAAATTTGATTCCTTTACTAAGTTCAATACATTTTTCAGCATTTTTAAAATTCTGTTTTAATGTCTGGATCCTGTGACTCCATCTGCATTCTCCACATTGTGGATTTTATATGGCCTTGGTGTGTGTATGTGTGCTGGTGATGCTGTTTCTCCTACTGTAACTTATCTGTGCTGGTTTTTAAAGGAGATCTGTCGTGGAAATATTGACAATGATTCCTGTGATAGCGTGATATTGCCTGGGATTTATTTTAATGAGGCTTTTGCCTGCCAGCTTGTCTGACCTGGTTTAAACTGATTTGACCTGGTTTAGACTGAGTATCCAGTGGATTGGAGGGTAACACTGCTGGCTAGTAGGAGGTGGTGGTGTATCGTATGTTGGGCCTTCCATTGAACCTAAGCCCAGAGGGACAGCCAAGGTGATGGAAGGAGAGTTAGTCAACTGACCTCTAAACTCCAACTAGACCTGGAACTGTGAAAGTGTCATAGATGGGTTGCTATAGTGTTATACAGTGCCTTCAGAAAGTATTTATACCCATTGACTTATTCCACATTTTGTTGTTAAAGCATGAATTCAAATTGGATTTAGTTGTTTTTCCCACCTCACCCATCTACAAACAATACCCCATAATGACAAAGTAAAAACATGTTTTAGAAATGTTTGCCATTTTTGGGAAAATAAAATACAGAAAAATCTATTTTACATAAGTATTCACACCCCTGAGTCAACACGTTAGAATCACCTTTGCAGCGATTACATCTGTGAGTCTTTCTGGGTAAGTCTCTAAGAGCTTTGCACACCTGGATTGTACAAAAAATTATTCAAGCTCTGTCAAGTTGGTTGGTGGTCATTGCTGGACAGCCATTTTCAAGTAATGCCATAGATTTTTTTTCACTCTGTCCTTTTAGATTAGTGTAGTGGAGTAACTAAACCTTTGTGGCTCCATACTCCGTTTTCTCCTATCACAGCCATTAAACTCTGTAACTGTTTTAAAGTCACCATTGTCCTCATGGTGAAATCCCTGAGCGATTTCCTTCCTCTCCGGCAACTGAGTTAGGAAGGACCCCTGTATCTTTGTAGTGACTGGGTGTATTGATACACCAAAGTGTAATTAATAACTTCACTATGCTCAAACATATATTCAATGTCTGCTTTATTTCTTTTTTACCCATCTACCAATAGGTGCCCTTTTTTGCGATTTGAAAACCTCCCTGGTCTTTGTGGTTGAATCTGTTTGAAATGCATTTCTTGACTGAGGAAACTTACAGATTATTCTATGTGTAGAGTACAGAGATGGGGTAGTCATTCAAAAATCATGTTAAACACTATTATTGCACACAGAGTGAGTCCATACAACCTATTATGTGACTTGTTAAAGGTATTCTTCAGGATTTTGGCATGAGATCCTTTGTTTACTTCCCCAGAGTCAGATGAACTCGTTTATGCCTTTTTTTTGTCTCTGTGCCCAGTATGAAGGAAGTTTGAGGTATTTTCATGTGCCAATGCTAACTAGCGTTACCCATAGACTTCCAGTCATTGCGCTATCTGCTAGCATTTAGGCTTGCCATAACAAAAGGGTTGAATACTTGAATACTCAAGACATTTCAGCTTTTCATTTTTTATTAATTTGTAACAATTTCTAAAAACATAATTCCACTTTGATGTGTGTGTGTAGTCCTGTGACACAAAATCTAAATTTTAATGTCTTTTAAATTCAAGCTTTAACACAACACAATGTGGAAAAAGTCAAGGAGTGTGAATTCTTTCTGAAGGCACTGTAGATGTCTGATGAATATCTGTGTGTTTGTGTGCTAACTGCAACTCGGAGGTCACTGCGTTACGAAGTCGAGAGCACAGGAATATCACCGTCAGTAGCAGAGGGCTCCTCAAACGGATGAACTGCAGCAGGAGTACATCTGATCTCCATTTGATTTGGCCTTGGAACCGCTCCAGGAGGGAGAGGGGGAGAGTGTTGGTTTCAGCTAGGTGCCCAGTGTCGTCTATGAAGGCCAAAGCTCATTAGCACGCTGTGCAAACCCATTCATCTACATGCATTCCCTGTCCTTGGCCAACCTTGCAACACCACAATGCAGCACAGCAACTTTCCCCTGCAGCAACATAGCTTAGTCTACTACTAACACACACACACACACACACACACACATTAAGGCATGCACGACATGGGGCAAATACTGTAATTGTGAGTTGTTTTTAACCAAATATTGTGATTGTGATTTTACTTGTGATTTTTAGCTCAAACCACTCAGATGAACTGTTGGAATCATATAAATAAAATTAGTATACCGTTTCTGTAGTTGGTGTTTGGCATGACAACAAATGAAAAAGCCAGGTACACTAAAACCACAGAACAATGAGCCAGATGATTCACCAGATGTATGCATCTGTTTGCCGTTTCCACTCACTACCAAATATGGTAGGAAGAGGTTGCCCAGTGTCGATGGGAGAAGATGGATGTTTATCAACCTAATGGTGGTGTAGATTAATCTCACATTCCAGTGTTCAAACTTGTAAACAAGGCTGCATGGGATTTCTGTTGATGTGACTCCATGCAGCCAATTGCAATGTCTGCTTTAGGTATAATGCCATTGCCGGGAGCCATTTGTGGATTTGACAGCTCTAACGCAGGTACTTCTCCAACACCACCAAAACAACCACTATGCGGATGTCGGCTGAAGAGGATCTGATTGAACGGAGCCCTTGATCACAACAGTTTTCTCTTCCCCAAACTAGAATCTGTTATGAACAGAATGGACAAAGTTTTATCGACTTTAACCTTTACCAAAGTTTTTTTTAAAACTTGCACTGTTTAGAGATAGTGCAAGGACAAATTGAGTTATTACACCGGCACACTTCACAGAGTAGGCGTTCCCTAATGGAAATATGCAAATACATGCTAAAACAATAGGATCTCGCTAACTTGTGCTTGGCTCTGCCAACCTCCTCTCTTGTTCTGGCCACTGATTAATTTGCTCCCATTGGATAAAACAGGATGCGGTCTATCTTGGGTTGGTAGAAGCTGTGATAGGGTAGGAAGCAAAGTGTTGGTCAGTTTTCCAAGGGACCCTTAATACATTTGAATGTTACATTCATGGCTCAAAATGGATATTGCCCATGTCAATATTGCAATTTCGTCAAAACAATTGATTAATTGTGCAGCCCTAACACTCTGTCTCTCCTCTGCCTCTTCTCCCTTTCGCACTGTCATTCACCCTGCCCACAGTCAATACTCTTGATGAGATGGGGCTGATGGCTTTGAACCAGTGCTAGCTACACTGATTGCTGATTAGACCCTCCATAATCGCTAGAATCTCCTCTCTCTCTCTATTCGAACAAAGCCCACTGTAGAATCATTGCTATAGACAACAAGGCAAACGACACCCAGTCCCGAAAGTTTGAGTTTCTCACTACTGCGGTATTTCAACCCATGACCTGCAATCAGGCCGGCTGCACATAGGCCTATGAATGTTCTGGATAACCCAAGCTTGAGAATATGCTGTTTTGTTCTTTTTTTGTGTGTTAAACTCAAATAAATTTCAACACTTGACTGGCTCCTGACGCTTTCCTTCGGGCTTCTTCTGTTCCAATTTGTGGTTTTATTTTCATAACACCTGAGGGGCCTGACGGGCCTAATCTCCATTCTCTACTGAATAACTACTTTGTACTTCAAACCCCTTGGGAATGATTTACCCTCGTCATATTGTGTCTGTAGGCAGACCCATGGCTACGTTATCATCTCGTGGTTTTATGGGGGAGGACTGCATGTCCCTGTTACATGCACCTTTAGATTAACGCCTGTTTGGGTCTTTTCCATGTAAAAGGACCCATTAGCACCAACATAAGTTCATAGAATGTCAAATGAAAGCTGAGGGTATATATATATATATATTTTTTTAAATTACATTTTTTTCCCTCACAATTTTCCATCCTAAAATGTGGAATAAGCAAAGGTGTTGATTTCTGGTCAAACATCTACCAGAAATAGTTTTCAAAGGTATTAGAAATGCACCAAAACACAATGTTGAACTAAAGGCCCCAGACAACTAATATCAACACTTATATTTAGCTGTGGAGGACATTTTCTGCTTTCTGTAAGTTTAAGAAACATTGCCTTGTGCCGTGAAATTCTGTTACCAATAACTATTGGCAAATTTCTCCCCCTCATGAGGAGGGAGGTTGATGAAAGTTCACAGAAGTAACAAGGTAGACCTATCAATTAGTTAGTACTTTTAATTATATATTTTGTTTATTTTGGTGTCAAGTCAAGGTGTCATGTCATAGCTGACACCCCATTCTTTCTGCAGACATTTTTAAATATTCAGTTGGAGCAGATACAGTATTTAAGAGGTTTTTAGAAAATGTGAACACACAAAAAACTGAGGGAGATTTTACCAAAATTCTGTTACCAAACTTTAAATCTGCAAAGTTCATCCAGTAAATGTGTTTTTGTAACATTTTGTTACAAATAGTCCTTGTACATAAGAGTACATGGTTAGTTAAACTTTGAAATCAATGTTTATTTTTGTTTGGCATACATTTTTAAGTGAATAATCTGTGTCGCTGTTACCGTGGAATTGCCCTTTGGTATTACCTCTGTGAATGCATGCCAGCCCCTATCCCACTCCTTATCATTCATGCCCACAGGGCATCATCCACATGACGGTACGGTTGTTTGCATGGAAGCTTTTGTGTATTATCAGTCTCCCATAGACATGGATGTGTCCCAAATGGCACACTAGTTGTATTTATTATGCATCCCCATTAGCTGTTGCCAAGGCAGCAGCTACTCTTCCTGGGGTCCATTAAAGTTAAGGCAGTTATATATATCTTTTTAAATACATTCATAACAGTTTTCACAACACACTAAGTGTGTGCCCTCAGGCTCCTATGTAGTGCACTACTTTTGACCAAGGTGCCATTTGGGATGTAGCCATCGACTTTATTCCTCTCCTCCAAGTTTTCTCTGTTTGTCTCTCTTCTCTGTTGCTGCTATGCTATGTTGTCATCTTAGGTCTCTCTTTATGTAGTGTTATGGTGTCTTTCTTGTCGTGATGTGGGTTTTGTCCAATATTTTTAATTTTTAAACCCAGCCCCCGTCCTCTCAAGGACTAGCGTCCCACCTCGACAACAGCCAGTTAAATTGCAGGGCGCCAAATTCAAAACAACAGCAATTCCATAATTCAAATTCCTCAAACATACAAGTATTATCCACCATTTTAAAGATAAACTTCTTGTAAATCCAACCAGTGTCCGATTCCAAAAAGGCTTTACTGCGAAAGCACACCATGCGATTATGTTAGGTCAACACCTAGTCATAGAAAACCATACAGCTTTTTTTCCAGCCAAAGAGAGGAGTCACAAAAAGCAGAAATAGAGATAAATTAGTCACTAACCTTTGATCTTCATCAGATGGGACTTCATGTTACACAATACATGTATGTTTTGTTCGATAAAGTTCATTTTTATATCCAAAAATCTCAGTTTACATTGGCGCGTTATGGTCAGAAATGCATTGTCTCAAACAAACCTCCGGTGAAAGTGCAGAGAGCCACATCAAATTACAGAAATACTCATCATAAACATTGATAAACGATACAAGTGTTAAACATACGAATAAAGAAACTTCTCCTTAACCCCTCTAGGGTACGTGGGTTAGGGTTAGGATGATCTTCATCAGATGGGACTTCATGTTACACAATACATGTATGTTTTGTTTGGTAAAGTTCATATTTATATCAAAAAATCTGAGTTTACATTGGCGCGTTATGTTCAGTAGTTCCAAAACATCCGGTGATTTTGCGGAGAGCCACATCAATTTACAGAAATACTCATAATAAACCTTGCTAAAAGATACAACTGTTATTCATGGAATTTTAGATCCACTTCTCCTTAATGCAACCGCTGTGTCAGATTTCAAAAAAACTTTATGGGAAAAGCACACCATGCTATAATCTGAGTATGGTGCTCAGAGACCAAAACAACCCAAACAGATATCCGCCATGTTGTGTAGTCAACAGATACCTTTGATGATCTTCATCTGGTGGCACTCCCAAGTCTCCATGTTAGACAATAAATGTTCGTTTTGTTCGATAATGTCCCTCTTTATGACCAAATACCTCCTTTTTGTTCGCGTTTTGTCCAGTAATCCGAATGCTTAAGTCCAGATTAAAAGTTTTAAAAAATTACAATAAAAGTTAGTAGAAACATGCCAAACAATGTTTAAAATCAATCCTCCGGATGTTTTTGTCATCAATAATATTTCAACCGGACAAAGCTTTGTCAATAAGAAAGGAGAAACAGGGTGCATGGCTGATGAATGGAAATTTCCACTGGCCACTGATTGAAAGTGCTGTATCTCCCTAATTTTTCAGAGTAAAAGCCTGAAACAATGCCTAAAGACTGGCCACATGTAGAGGAAGCCATAGAGATTGTGAACTGGGTCCTAAATCTCTGTATGGTGGATAGGCTTTCAATGGAAAAACAGCCTTTCATAATAATAGTACTTCCGGGTTGGATTTTCCTCTGATTTTCGCCTGCCATATCAGTTATGTTATACTCACAGACATTATTTTAACAGTTTTGGAAACTTTAGAGAGTTTTCTATCCAAATCTACGAATTATATTCATATCCTATCTTCTGGGCCTGAGTAGCAGGTAGTTTAATTTGGGCACGCTTTTCATCCAAAATTCTGAATGCTGCCCCCTACCCTAGTGAAGTTAAATACTCTACATGATCAAAAGTATGTGGACACCTGCTTGTTGAACATCTCATTCCAAAATCATGGATATTAATATGGAGTTGGTTCCCTCTTTCCTGCTATAACAGCCTCACTCTTCTGGGAAGGCTTTCCACTAGATGTTGAAACATTGCTGCAGGGACTTGCTTCCATTCAGCCACAAGCATTGGTGAGGTCGGGCGCTGATGTTGTGCGATTAGGCTTGGCTGGCAGTCGGTGTTCTTCCACAACGATCTCGACAAACCATTTCTGTATGGACCTTGTTTCGTGCATAGGGTCATTGTCATGCTGAAACAGGAAAAAGGGCCTTCCCCAAACTGTTGCCACAAAGTTGGAAGCACAGAATCGTCTAGAATGTCATTGTATGCTGTAGCATTAAGATTTCCCTTCACTAGCCCGAACCATGACATTAGAGCCCCAGACCATTATTCCTCCTCCATCAAACTTTGAAAACTAATTTCATGAAGGTCCGGAATAACAGTTGACGTGCTGACGTTGCTTTCAGAGGCAGTTTGGAACTCTGTAGTGAGTGTTGTAACTGAAGACAGGCGATTTTTATGTACTGCGTGCTGAAGCACTCGGCGGTCCCGTTCTGTGAGCTTGTGTGGCCTACCACTTTGTGTCGTTGTTGCTCCTAGACGTTTCCACTTCACAATAACTGTAATTACAGTTGACTGGGGACAACAGGAGGAGCCTCTTAAAGAAGGTCTGTGAGAGCCAGAAATCTTGCTTGTTTGTAGGTGACCAAATACTTATTTTCCACCATAATTTGCAAATAAATAAATAAAAAATCCTACAATGTGATTTTCTGGATTTTTTGTTTCATTTTGTCTGTCATAGTTGAAGTGTACCTATGATGAAAATTACAGGCCTCTGATCTTTTTTTTGTCTGACTAAATACTTTTTTGCCCCACTGTGTGTGTGTGTGTGTATATATATATATATATATATATATATATATATATATATATATATATATATATATATATATATATATATATACACACAACTAAAAAAAAAAAAGAAACGTCCTCTCGCTGTCAACTGCGTTTATTTTCAGCAAACTTAACATGTGTAAATATTTGTATGAACATAACAAGAGTCAACAACTGAAGCATACTGAACAAGTTCCACAGCCTTACAACAGGCTTACTACAAGCCCTCAGTCAGGAAAGCTGTGTTGTAATTGGCTGAGTAGCATTGGGATTGTTCGGGGTGTGGTACAGTATCTAGTATGGCACGTGGTTGTACTCTCCCAAGTCCTGACTCTCAGTGCCTGCCCCTGCCAGTTAACCACTAGGTCTGCACACACCCTAGCCTTTTGAAGCACCAGGGCACTTTAATGGGCACAGTAAAGACTGCTTTCCCAGAACAGACGTTATTGATCTTTTACAGCTACTTTGCACTAAAGGTTTGTCTGTTTCTCCTTAGCTTGAATAGAATATTCACAGAAAGTAACCGACTGTCATTTATTTTACTGCATTTGATAGTCTTAAAGTCTACCTCTACGTTTTATTTTTTGTTAGAATTAACAGGTTTGGGTTGGTAAAATTTTAGCACGACATGTTCTCAAATCTTTCTGCCTTCCTCGCTCTATTTTTCCTCCTTGTTCTGTCTTGGCCTCTCTCTCCTCCTCCTCCTTCAATGTATCTCTTTCTCCTCCCCTTCTCTAAACGTCCATATCTCTCCCTCCACAGCTCTGCCAGCCCAGCACACCCATGATCCAGCAGGCAGCTGATGGAAGATCCGGTTCCCAACTTGCCCACCATGGTCTCCAGGCTGCCCAAGTTTGGCTCGCGCCCCACGGCTGTGGCTGCCACCGCCCCACTGACCAATGGGACCCGCCACCACCCTGCCTCCAGCACCACGGGCAAAGGGTTACCCACTGCCACCACCAGGCAGAACGGAACATTCCGGATGTCCTCCTTCTCTCTGAAGGGGAAAGGGGGATACCCTGTGGAGAGGGGGAGGGACTCATGGGAGGAGGACAGAACTGGAGCTGGGCATCAACCCCGACAACCACAGCACTTACCAATGGTGGTACGGGAGATTAAGAAGCCGTCTAGCATGCCTGCCACAGGTAAGGTACAGGGGTGTGCTTCCACCTTCCCCAGGACTATACGCTCCAGAACTGGGTCTCGCGGGGCTGTCCCCAAACAGGCCTTGTCTGGACAGAGTCTCGGCAATGGCAAAGCGGATCTCAAAGGCCAGGCGGGTGGTGGTGGACGGTCTGGGACCGGTTCAGTCAGGCGGGGCCAAAGCTGTGGTTCTCCTCACAGCAACCTGACCAGCAGCCTGTCCCAGTCCAGCGACAGCCTGGAGACGGCCACAGAGGAGAACATGGTGCGGTCCCAGAGCCTCACCCACGTCAAGAGGATCCCCTCCTCCACCGAGCCACCCATCATCCGTTCCTACTCCTTCAACAGGTCCTCGGAGCTGGCCAAGGAGCTGCCCAGGCCTCTAGCCAAGTCCCCGCTGGTCAAGACATCTCCCCTGGCCAGACCAACCCCTGTGCTGAGTAGTGGGGGGAGAGGAAAAGGCCTACATCTTAGTAAGTGTGGACCTAGACCAGTGCCAGGCAGGGCTGGGTTGGAAACAACTAGCTGCATCTTGCCACCCATCACACTGAGGAAGTCCTTACTACCTAGTTCAGCCTCCTCCACCACCAAGTCTTCGGCCCTCAGCTACAGGCTTACACGACCCTCCCTCATCAAGCAGCCTTACCTTGTCCTGGCCCCCACCTCCCAGAAGGTCCATGGCAACAAAAAGGAAAGCGAGGGGAGGAGGAACTTGGTGGAGATGCCCGCTGTCACCCCAGACCTGACCAGCATCACTGACAGCCCAGGGAGTACCCCAGAGGGCCTGCTAGAGGAGCCTGTGGCCCCCAGTGGTGTACATCCCCTGGGAGAAGGCCTGGAGGACATGTCCCTCTCCTCCACCTCCTCCCTGGAGCTCAACGACACCAGCGAGGAGTACATGGACGATTTTGACAACCTGGGAAATGGAGGAGACTGCATTCTGCTGCTCCCGGCCCAGAACGGAAGGCTCGATCAATCACAGCCTGACTTGGATGATGACAACGCAGACGTCAACCGACGGCACGGTGGAACCTCCATGACTGGCCTTCACAGCTTCCTGTCTGACAGTGTGGACTGGGCCAGGATGGGACTCACTGGTAAGATTTCACATTCATCAAAATAATTGACTTAAAAGACTAAGGGCCGGTTTCTCAGACACAGGCCCTAAATGACATACCATAATACTAACCAGAACAAATGAACTAATATTCCCTAAGTGATTAGATAGCAGGCGAGTAACACCTCTTCCTTCACCTCTCTGTTTTAGGGGGGTTGTCTCGGCGTACTAGCCAGGCCCTGTCTGGGGGTGCAGAATACCCCCTTGGCTCATCTCTGGACCTGTCCCCCTCAGACTCTGGCTCGGGGGGGACCTACATGTGGGACGAGGAGGGTCTGGAGGCCCTTGGGACCATCACACACCCCTGTGGGAGTTACGACTCAGACCTCAACAGCATGGTGGGTCTTGATATAATACAATACCATTTAATATAATACACTATATATACAAAAGTATGTGGACACCCCTTCAAATTAGTGTATTAGACTATTTCAGCCACACCCGTTGCTGACAGGTGTATAAAATCAAGCACACAGCCATGCAATCTCCATAGACAAACAGTGGCAGTAGAATGGCCTTACTGAAGAGCTCAGTGACTTTCAACGTGGCAGCGTCATAGGATGCCACCTTTCCAACAAGTCAGTTCGTCAAATTTCTGCCCTGCTAGAGCTGCCCCCGGTCAACTGTAAGTGCTGTTGACCAGGGACTCACAGAACGGGAGTGCTGAAGCGCGTAGCTCGTAAAAATAATCTGTCCTCAGTTGCAACACTCACTACCGAGTTACAAACTACCTCTGGAAGTAATGTCAGCACAATAACTGTTTGTCAGGAGGTTCATTAAATGGGTTTCCATGGCCGAGCAGCTGCACACAAGCCTAAGATCACTATGTGCAATGCCTAGCGTCGGCTGGAGTGGTGTAAAGCTCTACGCCATTGGACTGCGGAGCAGTTGAAACACGTTCTCTGGAGTGATGAATCCTGATTCTTGCCCAAATGCATAGTGCCAACTGTAAAGTTTGGTGGAGGGTGAATATTGTTCTGGGGCTGATTTTCATGGTTAGGACCAGGCCTCTTAGTTCCAGTGAAGGGAAATCGTAATGCTACAGCATACAATGACATTCTAGATGATTCTGTGCTTCCAACTTTGTGGCAACAGTTTGGGAAAGGCCCTTTCCTGTTTCAGCATGACAATGCCCCTATGCACAAAGCGAGGTCCATACAGAAATATTTTGTTGATATCGGTGTGGAAGAACTAGACTGTCCTGCACAGAGCCTTGACCTCAACCCCATCAAACACCTTTGGGATGAATTGGAATGCTGACTGCGAGCCAGGCCTAATCGCCCAACATCAGTGCCCGACCTCACTAATGCCCTTGTGGCTGAATGGAAGCAAATCCCTGCAGCAATGTTTCAACATCTAGTGCAAAGCCTTCCCAGAAGAGTGAGGCTGTTATAGCAGCAAAGGGGGGACCAGCTCTATATTAATGCCTATGATTTTGGAATGAGATGTTCGACGAGCAGATGTCCACATACTGGTGATCATATAGTGTACGTAAATGTCCTCGTTTGACCTGTGTACTATGACAATGTGACAACCTCCATCTTAAAATGCCAGAGCATGGTTGGTTGTGTGGTCTCTGCTTCACCACAATGCCTGCTTTAGTTTCTCCTTAAAGTTATTTAGCTCCCAACAGGATGGATTAAGTTTTAATCCATCATCGGAATGGGAGGCGTCGATCGTCAGTAGTACTTTGGTCTCTACTGCACGTGTGTTGGAGAACAAGTAGAATGTGTTTCTGTTTTACCGATTGCGCTTAATCCTCGCTGGCTGTCATAATGCATTTAACCTTTAACCTTTAATTTGTCCAATGAACTTCTACTTTTACTTACACATCTTTTTTAATAGTCAGCGTTTTACTTTCCCCTTTGCTGGAGTAGAAAACTTTCACCCTAGCTTCTTCCCTTATGTGGATTATCCTGGGTGATTTGTATTCTAGAGGGTCGGAGGTTGTCCTGCTGCCTTTGACCTTAATGAGCTCACTGCCTGGCGCTGTTTCTCTACGGGGTCTCTGCCCACAGTATCACTGTCCCCAATCCTATATCACTACTCAGGACTTCAGGTCCCCAATGGTGCTGGTATTTCTCTGACCAGAGTACTGTATGCAGTCAGGGTTTATGCCATTCAATGCACCACTCTGCTCCTGTACATGTGCAAGACCTCTACATACAGTACTTGTCTGTTTTTTCTGTTGTCTGTTTGAATACTTTTAAAGTGCATCTTTCTTTACTAACTAACCACTGACCTGTAAGCGATTGCATGGTCTGCAGCCTATTGCTTTCACCAATCTCAGCTTGTCAGGTTATTGATAAAAAAATGTATTGAACCTTTTATTTAACTAGGCAAGTCGGTAAAGAACTAATTCTTATTTACAATGATAGCCTACACCAGCCGAACACGGACAACGCTGGGCCAATTGTGCGCCGCCCTATGGGACTTCCAATCACGGCCGGTTGTGATACAGCCTAGATTACATCAAGGAAGGAAGGAAGGAAGGAGGTAGTGCCTTGGTCTGCCGTCGGTCCTTGCTATCCAGAATCCTTTGGACTTCCAACTCTGACGTCACCCCGTTGAAATTTAAAGGATCCCGGATTGCACTAACCTTGTGCATTACCAACCTAAGTACCCAACTTCCTGGATTTTAGCAAATGAATCAGTGGAATGATGTTTAATTCGAGGGCACCTATTGGCTGTTGCCACGGGTGATTTCTCTGAAGCCTATCATCTGTCCAGAAAGAAGGATGCAGCCTCAGGACCAGAGGCAAGCAGAAGGATTATATTGCAGTCATTAACTGTACAAAGCACTTCTCTGAAAAGTGCTGAATCATTATAGGGCAGCATTATTATAAGACGACCGTCAATACACATTGCAGCTCATCTCCAGTCATTCGTTTTAGTTAGGTCATGCAAAATACCTGGATTTGTTCCTTTGCTTTTGCTTCTCTATTGGAAATGAAGTACTTACGGTCCACAACCTCTCAATACCCGTTTAGGGGCTTAAGTTCACAGCTCGGGTCCCGGTTTCTCGTTAGCGATGGTACATAGGCTTTAACGATGCATCTTTCCTACAACGGCCGAAGATCTAACAGATATAACAGTGTCGATACTGATGGGATCGAAGGACAGCACTGCTCTTGGATCAGCGTTCTCCGGTTTCAATCTTACCTTATCATTAGAATTATTCCACAATACTGACGACGGATCAGCTCCTAGAGAGATACGATCACCTATAGCAGCATATATTCAGGCATCTTATTCTAATGTTTACCCTATGATAATGCACTAAATCAAGATTTGGCACATCATTGCACACATTACAGATCATGAAATATATTGAGTCAAATGACAGACAGTAGGCTAGCGTACAAATAGCTAAATAAAACTCAATTGAATTAACATGAACTTGATTTCAATATCATTCAAATATATAGCTCTATGTAGACTATAATGTACCTATAGTTTAGTACACTCATCTCTGTTTTTATTTCTTTCCGTTTTTTATTTCTTTCATATCCTTGTTATACAAAGAAATGGACAACTTTGTATTTGTAGTCACTGTCACGTTTGTTCTGAAGTTATCGGCGGTCACAGAAAGACCGATAACATATTGGTGTTGTGTTTGGTGGCGATATTCTGTGTAGAAAGGGGGAAAAGACATCTCTTCTTCAAGTGGTCTGAGGCGGTGGTTAAATAACGAGCGCTTTCAAGAGCAGCTTTAGTAAAGGTGGTTTTGGGAAAGAGCTCGGTGCTCCTACGAAGGTTCTAACGAATAAAGTAGTCTTAAGATGCTTTTGGGAAACTGGGGCCCTGGCCTATTTCCTTATATATTCAGCACAGCTCTTACTGTGATTTTGGCTGGGTTGTATTTAGTCTGATCATTTGGGGATTTTCCAGGAAGAGCACATTTGGACAGGATAGACATATTATGACATAATGTTTTGACCGTTTTTACGAATCATTTTGAGTCCAACAGTCATCTAATAACATTGGCCTATAATCATCTCATGGGATCTCAATAGTCTGGCTGCAGCTAATCAGCGCCATAGACACACTGTTGTACAGTACATGCATGTCTGTTGGTATGTTTAAAGTTGTACTTGAGCGACCTCTACTGGAGACTGTAAGCACGGCCACTGTTGCACTCAGCACCGTAGGCTTTTACAGTACGCTGTCTCTGTGCAGTACAGAAGAATACAGCTGTAGGATAGCATAGACGGGTTGGTTGTTTAGCAACAGAAGCGAGGCGTACGCAACTATGTGGCAAAACAGATTTAGATTAGCGGTCACCAACCTTTTCTGAGTCGAGTCAAAATGCAAGCTGAGATCTACTGCTCAGATTTACAACATTAACCAACAGTTCTGTAGTAGCAATGAGGTTTGTGCAGTAGGTTATATGCCCAATACATAATCACTGCATATTGGCTATGGTTGAATCACCCTGCCAATGTTGTTCTTTTCAGACCATTAAAAAATAGGTATATGATCACACTGATAATAGATCATTTGTTGTATTACTTGTGAGGCACAGCTGTGTGAGCATAGTATGCTTTTTAAAAGTTTTTACTTGACTTAGAATGACCATCCGATGCAGGCCACCCGACTCATCGTCCCTCCGCTCTCCCTCCCTCGGCTGAGAAAAGGGTCCAGCTGATGGCGAAACTCAAGTCGCACTGCATTATTTCTGCCTCATGCACCAATTCATACTGTTACCCCTGTGACCAGAGAAAGTGAAATAGTGATATTAAAAAAAGACACGCTGCTAATAATAAGGCAAGCTTCTGGAAAGACTTTGCTCTACTCATTCATTGCAGCTGCAGTGCTAGTTATAGTGGAAGTGGGGAGAACATGCATTTTATGGCTTGTAAAAGTGTTACCAGTGCCGAATAACAACTTTAAACATGAACTTACTCATAAAATCAGCAGCTATTTGTTGAGTCTCTCTCTAGTCATGGTTTTAAAAGTTTTGAAATCTCACAGTATCAACTTCTCTGTGCGTTGGAGGCTTCTTTTTACAGTCTATGGCTCGAGGAAACTGTCGACACAGTGATCTGATCTATTTGATTGCCCAGCGGTAGGCCTACAGGTGCACTTGATTTTCTCTCTGGCCTGCTGGGTATGCAGATTTCTACCTTCAGACACATGCAATTGTTCAAAATGGAAACACAGTGCCTTCCCGGCAGTAGGGCTGCTGAATCAAGTGCACCTACCGCCAAAGGCACGAAACAAATATTTAAAAAAGGAACGGAAGGCATTGGATTTTTTACAGATACAGTGGGGCAAAAAATTTAGTCAGCCACCAATTGTGCAAGTTCTCCCACTTAAAAATATGAGAGAGGCCTGTAATTTTCATCATAGGTACACTTCACCTATGACAGACAAAATGAGGTAAAAAAATCCAGAAAATCACATTGTAGGATTTTTAATGAATTTATTTGCAAATTATGGTGGAAAATAAGTATTTGGTCAATAACAAAAGTTTATCTCAATACTTTGTTATATACCCTTTGTTGGCAATGACAGAGGTCAAACGTTTTCTGTAAGTCTTTTCGCACACTGTTGCTGGTATTTTGTCCCATTCCTCCATGCAGATCTCCTCTAGAGCAGTGATGTTTTGGGGCTGTTGCTGGGCAACCCGGACTTTCAACTCCCTCCAAATATTTTCTTTGGGGTTGAGATCTGGAGACTGGCTAGGCCACTCCAGGACCTTGAAATGCTTCTTACGAAGCCACTCCTTCGTTGCCCGGGCGGTGTGTTTGGGATCATTGTCATGCTGAAAGACCCAGCCACATTTCATCTTCAATGCCCTTGCTAATGTTAGGCTTTGTTACTTTGGTCCCAGCTCTCTGCAGGTCATTCATTAGGTCCCCCCGTGTGGTTCTGGGATTTTTTGCTCACCGTTCTTGTGATAATTTTGACCCCACGGGGTGAGATTATCAGTGGTCTTGTATGACTTCCATTTCCTAATAATTGCTCCCACAGTTGATTTCTTCAAACCAAGCTGCTTACCTATTGTACATTCAGTCTTCCCAGCCTGGTGCAGGTCTACAATTTTGTTTCTGGTGTCCTTTGACAGCTCTTTGGTGCCATTAACAGGTGCCATTAATACAGGTAACGAGTGGAGGACAGAGGAGCCTCTTAAAGAAGAAGTTACAGGTCTGTGAGAGCCAGTAATCTTGCTTGTTTGTAGGTGACCAAATACTTATTTTCCACCATAATTTGCAAATAAATTCATAAAAAATCATACAATGTGATTTTCTGGATTTTTCTCATTTTGTATGTCATAGTTGAAGTGTACCTATGATGAAAATTACAGGCCTCTCATCTTTTTAAGTGGGAGAACTTGCACAATTGGTGGCTGACAATACTTTTTTTGCCCCACTGTATGTTTGACATTTGCAATCAAAAGCATAATTGATAAATAATTGATCAAAGGCATATTTATGATATTCTGGGCTTACCCAGGCCACCTTTAAGACTCCATAGTGTTTCATCTGTAGATGTTACAAAGCAAACATTGGTGCCTTGTTACCGCTTGCTCTGTAATACGAGTAGTATTTTGATTTCACCCAGCATTTTTTTACATTAATTTATGAATATTGAAAAAATATAAACATGATTATTGATTTGTGGTGCTTCACTATTTGGCATTTTTTTAATATATAAAGTCAAGTGAAAAAGAAAGTACACCCTCTTAGGAAAGTTGTCTTTGGACACATGGATATTTGAGCTAAATTCCAAACACATTCATTAAGGTAACCCAATTGAACAAATCACACACAAAAATAATTTTACTTTGAAAATGTTATGCAATTAAAATAAACAAAAATTATATTTCCTTATGCAGAAAAAAATTGTACACCCCTACCTTTACCATCACCTAAAATAGGGTCAGGTGCACCCAAACAGGTGTAAATGATTAGGGAATCATCACCCCCGGGAGGGTCCAGCGATCCCAATTTGAAAAATGTGCCTAAATGTTATAAATGTGCCAACTTTTTGTCTGGGTTTCGTTAGGATTAACTCTTCAATATTCAGAACTTGAACAGGCAAGGATCGTTTTCTACCCCAGAACAGATAAGGGGGTTTCAGAAGAGTACATGCTAGGGAAACCTAAGGAAGTGCAGACTTAGTATCAGGGAGCTCATTATAGAGAGGGGGCGGGGGAATGAACTCAAGAGAGCGATAGAAAGAGAGGAAAGGAGATATGGGGAGAAAGGCAGGGAACAAGAGTAAGTGGTAGAGAAGTAGAGAGCTCGATGGGGGGATGGGGGAAGAAAGAGAGACCGCCGGGGAGACCGATGGGGACGAACAGAGACTGCCAGAGATGCGCCAGTTACGAGGACCTCTGGCAGACAGCGCCAGAGACGAGGACCTCTGGCAGAGACGTGGACAGCGCCAGAGACGAGGACCTCTGGGGAGACGCGGACAGCACCAGAGACGAGGACCTCTGGGGAGACGCGGACAGCACCAGAGACGAGGACCTCTGGGGAGACGCGGACAGCACCAGAGACGAGGACCTCTGGGGAGACGCGGACAGCGCCAGAGACGAGGACCTCTGGGGAGACGCGGACAGCGCCAGAGACGAGGACCTCTGGGGAGACGCGGACAGCGCCAGAGACGAGGACCTCTGGGGAGACGCGGACAGCGCCAGAGACGAGGACCTCTGGGGAGACACGGACAGCGCCAGAGACGAGGACCTCTGGGGAGACTCGGACAGCGCCAGAGACGAGGACCTCTGGCGGACAGCGCCAGAGACGAGGACCTCTGGCGGAGAAGCGGACCTCTGGGGAGACGCGGACAGAGCCAGAGACGCGGACCTCTGGGGAGACACGGACAGCGCCAGAGACGAGGACCTCTGGCGGACAGCGCCAGAGACAAGGACCTCTGGCGGAGAAGCGGACCTCTGGGGAGACGCGGACAGCGTCAGAGACGAGGACCTCTGGCAGACAGTGCCAGAGACACGGACCTCTGGGGAGACACGGACAGCGCCAGAGACGAGGACCTCTGGTGGACAGCGCCAGAGACGAGGACCTCTGGCGGACAGCGCCAGAGATGAGGACCTCTGGCAGAGACACGGACAGCGCTAGAGACGAGGACCTCTGGCGGAGAAGCGGACCTCTGGCGGACAGCGCCAGAGACGAGGACCTCTGGCGGAGACAAGGAACGCGCCAGAGACGAGGACCTCTGGTGGACAGCGCCAGAGACGAGGACCTCTGGCGGACAGCGCCAGAGACGAGGACCTCTGGCGGAGACACGGACAGCGCTAGAGACGAGGACCTCTGGCGGACAGCGCCAGAGACGAGGACCTCTGGCGGAGAAGCGGACCTCTGGCGGACAGCGCCAGAGACGAGGACCTCTGGCGGAGACACGGACAGCGCTAGAGACGAGGACCTCTGGCGGACAGTGCCAGAGACGAGGACCTCTGGCGGAGAAGCGGACCTCTGGCGGACAGCGCCAGAGACGAGGACCTCTGGCGGAGACACGGACAGCGCTAGAGACGAGGACCTCTGGCGGACAGCGCCAGAGACGAGGACCTCTGGCGGAGAAGCGGAACTCTGGCAGACAGTGCCAGAGACATGGACCTCTGGTGGACAGCGCCAGAGACGAGGACCTCTGGTGGACAGCGCCAGAGACGAGGACCTCTGGTGGACAGCGCCAGAGACGAGGACCTCTGGCGGAGAAGCGGACCTCTGGCGGACAGCGCCAGAGACGAGGACCTCTGGCGGAGACACGGACAGCGCTAGAGACGAGGACCTCTGGCGGACAGCGCCAGAGACGAGGACCTCTGGCGGAGAAGCGGACCTCTGGCAGACAGTGCCAGAGACATGGACCTCTGGTGGACAGCGCCAGAGACGATGACCTCTGGTGGACAGCGCCAGAGACGAGGACCTCTGGTGGACAGCGCCAGAGACGAGGACCTCTGGTGGACAGCGCCAGAGACGAGGACCTCTGGTGGACAGCGCCAGAGACGAGGACCTCTGGGGAGACTCGGACAGCGCCAGAGACGAGGACCTCTGGCGGACAGCGCCAGAGACGAGGACCTCTGGCGGAGAAGCGGACCTCTGGGGAGACGCGGACAGAGCCAGAGACGCGGACCTCTGGGGAGACACGGACAGAGCCAGAGACGCGGACCTCTGGGGAGACACGGACAGCGCCAGAGACGAGGACCTCTGGCGGACAGCGCCAGAGACGAGGACCTCTGGCGGAGAAGCGGACCTCTGGGGAGACGCGGACAGAGCCAGAGACGCGGACCTCTGGGGAGACACGGACAGCGCCAGAGACGAGGACCTCTGGCGGACAGCGCCAGAGACGAGGACCTCTGGCGGAGAAGCGGACCTCTGGGGAGACGCGGACAGCGCCAGAGACGAGGACCTCTGGCAGACAGTGCCAGAGACACGGACCTCTGGGGAGACACGGACAGCGCCAGAGACGAGGACCTCTGGTGGACAGCGCCAGAGACGAGGACCTCTGGCGGACAGCGCCAGAGACGAGGACCTCTGGCAGAGACACGGACAGCGCTAGAGACGAGGACCTCTGGCGGAGAAGCGGACCTCTGGCGGACAGCGCCAGAGACGAGGACCTCTGGCGGAGACACGGACAGCGCCAGAGACGAGGACCTCTGGTGGACAGCGCCAGAGACGAGGACCTCTGGTGGACAGCGCCAGAGACGAGGACCTCTGGCGGACAGCGCCAGAGACGAGGACCTCTGGCGGAGACACGGACAGCGCTAGAGACGAGGACCTCTGGCGGACAGTGCCAGAGACGAGGACCTCTGGCGGAGAAGCGGACCTCTGGCGGACAGCGCCAGAGACGAGGACCTCTGGCGGAGACACGGACAGCGCTAGAGACGAGGACCTCTGGCGGACAGCGCCAGAGACGAGGACCTCTGGCGGAGAAGCGGACCTCTGGCAGACAGTGCCAGAGACATGGACCTCTGGTGGACAGCGCCAGAGACGAGGACCTCTGGTGGACAGCGCCAGAGACGAGGACCTCTGGTGGACAGCGCCAGAGACGGGGACCTCTGGTGGACAGCGCCAGAGACGGGGACCTCTGGTGGACAGCGCCAGAGACGGGGACCTCTGGTGGACAGCGCCAGAGACGGGGACCTCTGGTGGACAGCGCCAGAGACGGGGACCTCTGGTGGACAGCGCCAGAGACGGGGACCTCTGGTGGACAGCGCCAGAGACGGGGACCTCTGGTGGACAGCGCCAGAGACGGGGACCTCGGGGGTGGACAGCGCCAGAGACGGGGACCTCTGGTGGACAGCGCCAGAGACGGGGACCTCTGGTGGACAGCGCCAGAGACGGGGACCTCTGGTGGACAGCGCCAGAGACGGGGACCTCTGGTGGACAGCGCCAGAGACGGGGACCTCTGGGGAGATGCGGACAGCGCCAGAGACGAGGACAGAGCCAGGGACGCGGACAGTGCCAGTGGCGGAGACGCGGACAGCGCCGGAGACGAGGACAGAGCCAGAGACGAGGACCTCTGGGGAGACGCGGACAGCGCCAGAGACGAGGACCTCTGGCCGGCAGCATCAGAGACGAGGACCTCTGGTGGACAGCGCCAGAGACGAGGACCTCTAGCGGAGAAGCGCACCTCTCGCAGACAGTGCCAGAGACGCGGACCTCTGGGGAGACACGGACAGCGCCAGAGACGAGGACCTCTGGCGGAAAGCGCCAGAAACGAGGACCTCTGGTGGAGAAGCGGACCTCTGGCAGACAGTGCCAGAGACGCGGACCTCTGGGAAGACACGGACAGCGCCAGAGACGAGGACAGAGCCAGTGGCGGAGACGAGGACAGAGCCAGAGACGAGGACCTCTGGGGAGACGCAGACAGCGCCAGAGACGAGGACCTCTGGGGAGACGCGGACAGAGCCAGGGACGCGGACAGCGCCAGAGACGAGGACAGGCAGTCAGGGAGAGGGAGAGACCCAAGACAGGCAGTCGGAGAGAGACAGAGAGAGAACCAAGCCCTCTAAAACTGTCATATCTGCAGCTCGGGAATTGCCTTCTGAATGAAAATTGAATTTATTATGAATATCTGCGGGGGTATTAAAGTCAAATAAGTTTAATTATGTCTGTGGTTGTGACATGATCGGGCCCCAAGCCGCGCTCACCCAGTGGCGGCGGCTACCTCGGTTTCTTCAGAGGCTTGTGATTAGCTTTGAAAAATGAAGGCCTCCTGTGCTGCTCTCTTTTAAAAGGGGACAGAGAGAGCAGTGGTGCTTCACTAGGGACTGAAAGAGCGGTGTGTTAGTTAAAGCACCGGCCCCGGAAGCATGATATATTCAGCCACAGCTGTTTGATAGCCTTCCACGCTCCTCCAGACAGAGCAGGGAGCCCACTGTCATCATTATACAGTGACTGCTCTTCAAAATACTTCTAGAATCATTTTCAACCAGGCTGAGGTATTTGATTAGGTTTTTCATTTATATTATTCAGTCCAGAGATGGAAAAAATACTTAATTGTCATACTTGAGTAAAAGTAAAGATACCTTTTTATTATAAACTCAAGTGAAAGTAACCTAGTAAAATACTACTTGAGTAAAATTTTAAGTGTACTTAAGTACAGTGGTGGAAAAAATACTCAATTGTCGTACTTAAGTAAAAGTACAAAGTGAAAGTAAATGCTACACATCAAATTCCTTATACTTAGCAAACCAGACAGTACATTTTCCAGGATCCAGTGCAGACCTTTTTCCATTTCTGGGTAACAATTCAGTACCTTAATGGGATTGTTTTCAAATAAAATGGTCAAAAAGAAACAAAAATAGCTTCTTAGAAAATAACAATTTTTCAAGCAAGATGTCACCAGGCAGGTCAAAACGCACAGTTTGTAGTGGTTAAGGTTCTGCATTTCAAGAAGGCAAAAGTAGCTTAGTAGTAGTCTTTTGCAAATGAGTGTACAAAACATTAGGAACACCTGCTCTTTCTGTGACAGATTGACCAAGTGAACGCTATGATCCCTTATTGATGTCACTTGTTAAATCCACTTCAAACAATGTAGCTGAAAGGGAGGGGACAGGTTAAAGAAGGATTTTTAGGCCTTGAGACAATTGAGACATGGATTGCCTTTGAACAGGGTATGGTAGTAGGTGCCAAGAGCAGCGGTTTGTGTCAAGAACTGCAATGCTGCTGGGTTTTTCACGCTAAACGGTTTCCCGTGTGTATCAAGAATGGTCCACCACCCAAAGAACATCCAGCGAACTTGACACAACTGTGGGAAGCATTGGAGTCAACATGGGCCAGCAGCCCTGTGCAACGCTTTCGACGCCTTGTAGAGTCCATTCCCCCGACGAATTGTGTCTGCAACTCAATATTAGAAAGATGTCCTTAATGTTTTGTACACTCGGTGTATATACAGTGCATTCAGAAAGTATTCAGACCTCTTCCCTTTTACCACATTCATTAAATATTTTTTTTCTCAGCAATCTACACACAATACCCCATAATGACAAAACGAAAACAGGTTTTTCATTTTTTACAGATCTGGGGAAGGGTCCCAAAATTTGTCTGCAGTTTTGAAGGTCCCCAAGAACACAGTGGCCTCCATCCTTCTTAAATGTAAGAAGTTTGGAAACACCAAGACTCTCCCTAGAGCTGGCTGCTCAGCTAAACTGAGCAATCGGGGGAGAAGGGCCTTGGTCAGGGAGGTGACAAAGAACCCGATGGTCACTCTGACAGAGCTCCAGAGTTCCTCTGTGGAGATGGGAGAACCTTCCAGAAGAACAAACATCTCTGAAGCACCACTCCAATCAGACCTTTATGGTAGAGTGGCCAGATGGAAGCCACTCTTCAGTAAAAGGCACAGTAAAAGCCCGCTTGGAGTTTGCCACAAGGCACCTAAAGAAACAAGATTCTCTGGTCTGATGAAACCAAGATTGAATTATTTTGCCTGAATGCCAAGCGTCGCATCTGGAGAAGCATGGTGGTGGCAGCATCATGCTGTGGGGATGTTTTTCAGCGGCAGGGGCTGGGAGGATTGAGTCAGGATTGAGGCAAAGATGAACGGAGCAAAGTACAGAGAGATCCTTGATGACATCCTGCTCCAGAGCTCAGGACCTCAGACTGGGGCGAAGGTTCACCTTCCAACAGGACAAAGACCCTAAGCACACAGCCAAGACCACGCATGAGTGGCTTCAGGCAAAGTCTCTGAATGTCAATGAGTGGCCCAGCCAGAGCCCAGACTTGAACCCGATCTAACATCTCTCAAGAGACCTGAAAATAGCTGTGCAGCGACGCTCCCCATCTAACCTGACAGGGTTTAAGAGGATCTGCAGAGAAAAATGGGACAAACTCCCAAAATACAGGTGTGCCAAGCTTGTAGAGTCATACCCAAGAAGACTCGAGGCTGTAATTGCTGCCAAAGGTGCTTCAACAAAGTACTAAGTAAAGGGTCTGATTACTTATGTAAATGTGATATTTCTGTGTGATATTAAATGTGATATTTTTAATACATTTGCAAACATTTAAAAAAAAATAAGTGTTTGGTTTGTCATTATGGAGTATTGTATGTAGATTGATGAGGGACAGTGTGCTGGGCTCCTGGACCTAGTGTCCCATGCTGGCGTCCGTCCCATATCCTGCTCTGTCACTCTCCGTGTGGGAAGGTCCCTTATGCTAAGGCTACATCAGCCCCTGAGCTGTCCCTCCGCTGAGCACTCTTTTCATCACAGAACCGCCGCTGCTCTACGTCAGCCCACTAAACTGCCAAAGACGGGCCATGTCTAGGCCAGATTTAGCTTCAGTAGGCTGAATTGTATCGATGCTGTGTTTCAGTGCACAAGGCTGTGATGTTCTAGTCACATGGTTTTATTGGGACATACAGTGTCCATATCACATCAGGTAGCAACAAAAGTCCAGGTAGTTTGTATGCTTTAATAGCCCATTCATATGTTGATAATGACTTCGCATGATCACCATAAATGCCTGTCGGCGACAGCTATTGATTTGGCTCTTCTAGTCTTGTCCCCAGAAGGTTTTGTTTCCATGTAGCCTACGATGCTTGTGGGAGACTCCTATTATAGTAGGGTGCTGTACATAAAACGTTGTGTGCAGACAGGCCACAGGGTGGCAGTGTTGGTCCAAGATGGGTGTGATGGCTGGTGAAGGCTATAGGCCTGCAGGCTGTGATAGGCATGTAGGGGAGTCACCATCGCCCTCATTCATGCTTCTCACAGCTCAGATCCCCACTGCCCATCCCCTTATCCTCACTTCCTCTTTCGCTCACTGTCTTTTGCTCTCTCGCTCTCACGCACACACACGCACACACACACACACACACAACTAACTCCAGTGCGTGGGAGAGGAGTAACTCCAGGGCGTGGGAGAGGAGTAACTCCAGGGCGTGGGAGAGGAGTAACTGGGAGAGGAGTAACTCCCAGTGCGTGGGAGAGGAGTAACTCCAGTGCGTGGGAGAGGAGTAACTCCAGGGCGTGGGAGAGGAGTAACTCCAGGGCGTGGGAGAGGAGTAACTCCAGGGCGTGGGAGAGGAGTAACTCCAGGGCGTGGGAGAGGAGTAACTCCAGGGCGTGGGAGAGGAGTAACTCCAGTGCGTGGGAGAGGAGTAACTCCAGTGCGTGGGAGAGGAGTAACTCCAGTGCGTGCGTGGGAGAGGAGTAACTCCAGTGCGTGGGAGAGGAGTAACTCCAGTGCGTGGGAGAGGAGTAACTGGGAGAGGAGCTCCAGTGCGTGGGAGAGGAGTAACTCCAGTGCGTGGGAGAGGAGTAACTCCAGTGCGTGGGAGAGGAGTAACTCCAGTGCGTGGGAGAGGAGTAACTCCAGTGCGTGGGAGAGGAGTAACTCCAGTGCGTGGGAGAGGAGTAACTCCAGTGCGTGGGAGAGGAGTAACTCCAGTGCGTGGGAGAGGAGTAACTCCAGTGTGTCTGGTCAGACACCTCATTGTTCTCTGTATTGTTTCACAGTATCTAAAGTTTCTTGGACTTTGTGTCTCTCTTATAAATAAAGCCACCAAGTTGGATGGCATTGGCAGTGCTTGGAAATTTTGCAGAGGAATATACACTGAAAATATGATCTTGTGTGTTTCCTCTGCAATGCACCTGTATTATCCACCTGCCTTCGTGGTTTTGTAAAATACAACAGACCATATCTGGTAGAGGATACCAAGTACAGAAGCAGCAAATATAGTTGTGTTTAATCCATCCAAGGTCAGAAACCTGGCCCCAAGCCCCTAACTATTTCCCTCCTTGG
Organism: Oncorhynchus nerka; assembly: GCF_034236695.1. Classification (NCBI taxonomy): domain Eukaryota; kingdom Metazoa; phylum Chordata; class Actinopteri; order Salmoniformes; family Salmonidae; genus Oncorhynchus; species Oncorhynchus nerka. The sequence goes on from NC_088418.1 coordinate 17,875,441, forward strand.
CAGCGTGCTGATGACCCAGAACCTCCCTTACTCCTCTGCATATCTCTTTCTCTCGCTCTCTTTTTCCCCCCGACATTCCTCCCAGATCCTCACAGAGAGACTGCCAGAAGCCAGCTCTTTTAATCCCTGCACTGATTCTCACATCAAAGCTCTCTGGGTCTCTCTTGGCCTAATGTTCCGAATGGGCTCTTGATTAGCCGGTAGAGGTGGCAGCCTCTAGGTGTCTTTGTTTTAGTCATTAGGCTAAGCGGAGGCTCAGTCAGCCTATTGTGTCGATACTAAATAGGTCATGTTTACTGTGCATTAGGGACCTGGAATGAACTGTGTGATTGATGGATGGATGGAATGGAAAGCCATACTAAAACCTACAGCGTATAATGGATCCCATCGCTGCACAAAACACACTCTGTAATGCCCTCTGAAATAATGCATACGCTTAGCTCATCGTTCCCTATTTCAATGTATTGCCCCTTTATACTCTTATGAGAAGGATAGGAGAGCTAGCCTATGCTGTAATGGCTGTAAGGCAAAAACAACCTCCCATTATAAGCTTTATGGTGACACATGGGTGAAAGGTGACGAATAGTGTTCTCTCCCTGTGAATAAGCGTGGCGATAAGTGTCTCCAGTGTATCTGCAGAGCAACCCCGCTGCCTCCTCCGTGTGGCCTCGAAAGCATACGCCTGTAGTCAGTGCTCTGACACAAGCAGGATTTACTCAGTGCGTGAGCGTAGCGCCGATTTAATCAGGCTCGTGATGGGCCTGACCTTTTCCTTCCACTTTACTGATACTGCTTGACAATGTCATTACCCTTCAGCTCACTCTCTCCCTCTCCTAGCCTCCGCCTCTGACACACACTGCCACAACGTACACCAAGGCACTAAAAGGTTGATCTCTCATCTCCATTACTGTGGTAGACCTTTAGTGGTGGCTAGGACATAGCAAGGCCCATACAAAATTCTGCAACCTCAGTTTGCGTTTGAGCATTTCTGTTTGAGAATGATATTGAATGTTTGGTTCAAACACTGTGGATAGTTGTCTTAACGCAGTGCGCTGGACGAGGCTAGGCTGCTCTCTCAATAAGCCAGTCCTGGTCTGGTCTCTCCTCATGACCCACCCGTTTTTTTAGCCCAGTGAGACAGCAGCCCAGAGCCAGGATGGCCGGGTGAGAACATTTGCCTCTCACTAAGGCCCCGATGAGTCAATGATGTTGACAGGGCCGACGCTGCTATGTAAAACTTTTAATGGGTCTTGTGCAGTTCATTTTGCCTCAATGGACTAAAACAGAACCACTCCTTCACCAAAACAGAGGTTCGGTGAGTCTCGAGGTTACATTGCTCATTAAGTTGTCACTTTGTGTCGTGCGTGGGGAACGACCGGGAGAGGTCATCTGAATGTTAATGCGATCACTCCACCAGACATCCATCCTTAAAGTGGACTGTCTCTCTCTGTGTCTCTTAATTCAATTTGCTTTATTTGCATGCCGTAACAATGTACATATTGCCAAAGCTTACTTTGGAGATTTACAATTTTAACATAATTAAAATAATAACAACAGTAACAACAATAATCAAGGGTCAAACTAACCATACATTGAACAATAACAATAAGCATAGAGGACATGTGCAGGTTGGTTGGTCTGTCAGACACTGTCCCTCTTCTCATGGCAGGCAGCAATGTAGTGCGCTGCCAACCCACAGCTCTCTGCGTCCTCCCCCAACAGGACAGGTGGCCTATTGTCATCAGAGAGGTCTTCAATGTAGTGCGCTGCCAACCCACAGCTCTCTGCGTCCTCCCCCCAACAGGACAGGTGGCCTATTGTCATCAGAGAGGTCTTCAATGTAGTGCGCTGCCAACCCACAGCTCTCTGCGTCCTCCCCCAACAGGACAGGTAGCCTATTGTCATCAGAGAGGTCTTCAATGTAGTGCGCTGCCAACCCACAGCTCTCTGCGTCCTCCCCCAACAGGACAGGTAGCCTATTGTCATCAGAGAGGTCTTCAATGTAGTGCGCTGCCAACCCACAGCTCTCTGCGTCCTCCCCAACAGGACAGGTAGCCTATTGTCATCAGAGAGGTCTTCAATGTAGTGCGCTGCCAACCCACAGCTCTCTGCGTCCTCCCCAACAGGACAGGTAGCCTATTGTCATCAGAGAGGTCTTCAATGTAGTGCGCTGCCAACCCACAGCTCTCTGCGTCCTCCCCAACAGGACTGGTAGCCTATTGTCATCAGAGAGGTCTTCAATGTAGTGCGCTGCCAACCCACAGCTCTCTGCGTCCTCCCCCAACAGGACAGGTAGCCTATTGTCATCAGAGAGGTCTTCAATGTAGTGCGCTGCCAACCCACAGCTCTCTGCGTCCTCCCCCAACAGGACAGGTAACCTATTGTCATCAGAGAGGTCTTCAATGTAGTGCGCTGCCAACCCACAGCTCTCTGCGTCCTCCCCCAACAGGACAGGTAGCCTATTGTCATCAGAGAGGTCTTCAATGTAGTGCGCTGCCAACCCACAGCTCTCTGCGTCCTCCCCCAACAGGACAGGTAGCCTATTGTCATCAGAGAGGTCTTCAATGTAGTGCGCTGCCAACCCACAGCTCTCTGCGTCCTCCCCAACAGGACAGGTAGCCTATTGTCATCAGAGAGGTCTTCAATGTAGTGCGCTGCCAACCCACAGCTCTCTGCGTCCTCCCCCAACAGGACAGGTAACCTATTGTCATCAGAGAGGTCTTCAATGTAGTGCGCTGCCAACCCACAGCTCTCTGCGTCCTCCCCCAACAGGACAGGTAGCCTATTGTCATCAGAGAGGTCTTCAATGTAGTGCGCTGCCAACCCACAGCTCTCTGCGTCCTCCCCAACAGGACAGGTAGCCTATTGTCATCAGAGAGGTCTTCAATGTAGTGCGCTGCCAACCCACAGCTCTCTGCGTCCTCTCCCAACAGGACAGGTAGCCTATTGTCATCAGAGAGGTCTTCAATGTAGTGCGCTGCCAACCCACAGCTCTCTGCGTCCTCCCCCAACAGGACAGGTAGCCTATTGTCATCAGAGAGGTCTTCAATGTAGTGCGCTGCCAACCCACAGCTCTCTGCGTCCTCCCCCAACAGGACAGGTAGCCTATTGTCATCAGAGAGGTCTTCAATGTAGTGCGCTGCCAACCCACAGCTCTCTGCGTCCTCCCCCAACAGGACAGGTAGCCTATTGTCATCAGAGAGGTCTTTGAAACGTTGAATAAGGGTTCATTGTTTTATATTTTTGACATTTTGTCAGGAAATGCAGCTCTGTCTCAGGTTTTTGCTGTGGTGCAGTGGTTGCACAGCCTTTCCTCTATAGGGAGACACGTTTTCCTGTGTCGACCCTTCTCAATGGCAAGGCTGTGCTCACTGAGCCTGTACTTTGTCAAGCTTTTGATCAGTAGCTATGGTCAAATAGCTTGCTTGGGTTTCCCAATATGTCATGTAGTTTTGTTTTGACTGTGTTGTAATTTGTTTTATTCTGATTTATTGGATGTTCTGCTCCTGAGGCTTCAGTGTGTTAGTAGAACAGATTTGTGAACTCAGCTCCAGGACCACTTGGATGAGGGGACTCCTTTCTTTGATCAGCTCTTGGCATTACAGGGCTTGGTAATGATATGAGAGGGGGTCACTGTATTTTAGATGTTTCCTAAACTTAATTGCTCTTTTTTGAGGTTTTATTATTAGTGGATATTTGCCTAATTCTGCCCTGCATACATTGGTTGTAGTTTTCCTCTGGACATGTAGGAGAATCTTACAGAACTCTCCATGCATAGTTTCAATTGGGTGTTTGTCCCATTGGGTGAAATCTTGCTTTGCAAGCGGACCCCACTCCTCACTGCTATAAAGTGCTATTGGTTCAATGACACATTCAATTAGTTTTAGCCAAATTTTAATAGGTATTTCAATTAGAATTTGTTTTTTAATGGCGTAGAATACCCTGCGTGCTTTCTCTCTGAACATTCACTGCTTCATTTAAGGTGTCTAGTTGAGCTCATTTTTAAACACAAGTAATTGTAGTGTGTAGTACTCTATGTATTTTGTACCAATTTATAACTTTGGTCCAATTCCCTGAGATCTGGATCTTCTCTGGAAATCATTAGTTTTGTCTTTTGGGGGTTTACTGCCAGGGCCCAGGTCTGGCAGTACTGCTCTAGCAGGTCCAGGCTCTGCTGAAGGCCATGTGCTCTGGGTGACAGCAGGCACATGTCATCTGCGAAGAGCAGGTGTTTAACCTCTGAATTGTGGAGGATTTTAGCTGAGTATTTTTCTAGAATAGTGGCCAATTCATTGATGTAAATATTGAAGAGTGCAGGGCTCAGATTGCAACCCTGGCGAAAGCCCCACCCCTGGTTAAAGAATTCTGTTATTTTCTTTCCTATTTTGATGCTGCACGTATTGCCAGTATACATTGTTCTGGTACACGTTTACCGCCAGAAACCTGTTTTCCTGGTCCATTTCGCTGTCCTCAAAAATATGTACTTGCCTTCCCTTGCAGATGCCTTTCTTTGTTGAGTAGCTGAAATGCCCGGTTACAGCGGTATGCCAGGCAACAGCATGGTCTGTGTAAAATAACAGGTTTGTAACAGTCCGTTGTGTGAGCAGTCTACAAACAAAGTTTGTAGAATTCTACAATGTTTAAAATGGATTCTTCCCTTCTCTGATTTTGATTTCTGATGAAAATGTTAAAAAAAGGGGCGGGAAAGTCTGTTGCTGCTGCTTCTAACTCCAACCAGTAAACAATTGGAGCTAGCCAGTAAGCTAGCTGACACATTTGAATTTTAGCTGGCTGGCACGATTTAAGATTGACAGAGTGTGAGTTAAAAGACCAATCTTCCTTCTGTGTTGAGCTTCAGTTGTACAAATTGATTACCTCTATATGTTTTGGTAGTTTAATGTTTTTAATCTCACTCTTAACAGCTGTCTGTCTCTGTCTCTCTCTCTCCCCCTAAAGACAGCTTTTTGGAGTCTTGTACTCTCTCTGCAGTTCCTGCCTATTCAGTAACTGTCACACGCCATTGGTGAGGCGATCCTCCTGAAATATTGATGAGGGAGAAGTGTGTTCTCTCACTCCAACAGTCCAATAATCATATTTAAGGCTGTGGATTTCTCTGGTGTGTGTGTCACAGAATATAGTCATATTTTGAGGGTCGTTTCACTCTAACAGCTGTGTCCATCAATTGAAACAAACATTGATGAGCGAGGGAGAAGGGTGCCCTCTCCCTCACACAGTCCAATAACCACTTTCTAATGCTGTGGATTTCTCTGGTGTGTGTTGATACATGTGTGTGTGTGTGTGTGACTCCCAACAGTTGGGTCACATTTTGAGGGTGGTTTCACTCCGACAGCTGTGGTCATGAAGCGAAACATGGAAGCAGCTTTACAGGTTGCTTTTAAATTAAGTCCAGATTGGGGAGGCATGAAATAATAGATTTAAACTAGCTCAGGATTTCAATTCCCATCAGCCCTGAGATATTTCCAGTCTGGGCAGTTATATAACAAGTGGAGTGGTACAAGATGGAATGGTTATACTGGGTCACAAAATTGTAATAAAAAAAAAAACTTTGACCAGCTCTACTCCCAGACTTGTCTATGTCAGGACGTACAATGAAGGTTGTGTCGTGTCTTTACTATCATTAAATTGAAGACTTTTATCAAAGATTCTCTGTAATTAGTATTACGCGATCAAACTGATTAATCATGTAACTGTAATTAACTAGGAAGTCAGGTCACCAAGGAAAATATTCAGATTACAAAGTTATAATTTCCTAAATAACTTTTCAGATATTTTCACATCTGATCCATAGTCTTCTGATTAATTAATTATTTACTTTACCTCACGTTAGTCTCATTCCAAACGTTGTAAATTGTTGGTTATCTGCACGAACCCAGTCTTCACTATGAGTCATCCATACATCAATTGTCTTAAATCATGTATTTATTACTAACTAAGTAATTCACAGAAATGCATAAACAAACAAAGTCAATATGGTTACAAGAAATGATACGTGAATATGCCCTAGTGGGCTAAACCGGCATCGTGGCTTGGTGAACAAAACGGGGAGTGGGGGTCAGCTGAGAAGTCACTACAGAGTTGATAATTATAACAATTGGAATGCTAATCCTTTGCACATGAACGCTCACTCATTCGGGAACAATTGCAATCAATATATATATTTACGCTCAGTGTGTCATCTTGATGGCTGTTGAAAAGTTGTTTCTTTTGTAGAATTCCGTCTCTCTCTCTCTCTCTCTCTCTCTCTCTCTCTCTCTCTCTCGGTTAGAGGGGATAGTTCAGAGCGACATTCATTCATGTTGTTGTAGAATGGATGTTTCGACGGTCGTCTGTCTTCGAGTTCAATTATACCGAATTCCTAGCTGCAGACTAGTAATTAATATCAAATACTTGCTCTTACTCTGTCGGTATCGATAGTCTAAGAGTTTAACCACCAAGTATGGTTAAAAGATTCAGCAATGGTCTAAAACCTTTGTCCCCTCGTAATGGAGGAAAACATGGTCTACTTGAGAATTTCTCAAAGTTGGGTTTTATTTGGAATTGCAGAAAAGGGGCTGTCCCAGGATGCCTGACCCTAACTGGGCTCCTGGGCGGTCCTCTGATTTAGTTCAACACAAAAGGGAATTGGAGTTTCCTTCATTAAACAGTCCAAAATCACATTACACAATTTTACAAGCAGTATCATACTCACTCATTCATCTTATACAACAATTAGATGTAAACCTCATATCTGAGGCTATTATATAAATAGCGTTATGGTAATGTGCCCACACAGTCTCCCATGAGCTTCCCCAAGTTGTAACAAACGGACCAGTTCGTAGCTGGATTCTTCACCCATCTTTTATACCTTCTCCGGAACATGAAATTTGTTCAGACCTCAAGTTCTGTGAGGTGGAAGAAATTCCTTTGTTCTCTATGAAACTTAACTCTCTCTCTATACTGTGTGGCCATGAGGCAGGGTCTTCTCCTTAGGAATTTACGACCTCTCTCTGACTACAGCAGCCTAGTTGAAGGAGGCAAGGGGGAGTCAGGGAGAGGGGGGATGGGGCTGGCTGTACCCAAAGAGGGCAACGTCATGACAGTTGGGTCAGGTGTTGAGATGTGTTATCCGCTGACGGATAGAATACTCTATTACGGTATTCATACTGATATGGCCATGGCCGAGTCTTTAGGCCAGCATAGTATGGGTTAAATTCCATCTACTTATCGATTAAATAGAAAAGTTAGAAATCTGTGTGAAGGAAATAATCAAGCTCATATCTGCCCGTTGAGCAGCGTTCTCATAAATGTGCAGCTGTATGAAAGAAAAGGCCTTGTTTACAAGGTCTTCACAGATTGCATTTGTGGAACTCTGCTCTGCCATTGTACTTTGCCCGCCGGTTGGAGAAGCCACTCCATTGTGAGAATAAAAATGAACCCTGCAATATGAAATGAATGTTTGCAAAAAGGCCAAAACACATAGACAGAAAGTTGTACACTCTAAAAAAGATACACAGACACAAGCAATTGAAGAGGAAATAACAAGGCTACTCTATAAACCAGGTTGTGGACTTCTTTTGAATAGGATGCTCTAATGAAATCATGGGGAGGGGGATTGGGCCTAGTAGAAGTGGTATAAAGATACTCAGTGTGCCAGCCAAGCTGTCTTGCATCAATTGAGGAAGGACAGATAAAGTGTACCGGATCCAGAACAAAGAACACACATCTCATAGTGTAGGCCAACCTGGCCATCCGGCTCATAGGACCAGAATTCTCCAAAGACCGGAATTGGGTGAAATGGAGTTCAATGAAAGCCTCTGCTGGCGGGAGGGCCTTTCGAGATTTGTTTCTAGATCGGTTTCATGGGTACAAGCTAGGCATGGGTGATATAGAGTATGTACTGTATACCGACTGGGGTGTTTAGACATACCAACAGTCCTTGTTGCCTAAATTGTTTTGTGCTAAATAAATAGATAATATTACATTTTCTTTATTTTGAGGTAATGGTGTCCATCTTGTGCACTTCCGGTAATAGTATATACCCCGGTATGGTACAGAAACGGTATGACGGTATGCAAATATGCATAACCCTAGTACAAGTGGGAGATCTTAAAGGGACAGCACCCAATTGTCATTCACAGCTCAAACTCGGGTGAGCCTTTTAATACTTATCCCATCACTTGAATAATGTTTACATACTGCTTGACTAATTTCATATGTATATACTGTATTCTATTCTACTGTATTTTAGTCAATGCCACTCTGACATTGCTCATCCTAATATTGATATATTTCTTAATTCCATTGTTTTACTTTTAGATTTGTGTGTATTGTTGTGAATTGTTAGATATTACTGCACTGTTGGAGCTAGGATCACAAGCATTTCTCTACACCAGCAATAACATCTGCTAAATATGTCTGTATTGATGTGATTAAACTATTTAATGCAACTGCTGTGTCAGATTTTTTTAAAAACTTGACGGAAAAAGCATAATCTGAGAACGGCGCTCAGAGCCCAATCCAGCCAGAGAAATATCCGCCATTTTGGAGTCAACAGAAGTTAGAAATAACACCACAAATATTCACTTACCATTGATGATCTTCATCAGAAGGCACTCCCAGGAATCCCAGTTTGACAATAAATGACTGATTAGTTCCATAAAGTCCATCATTTATGTCCAAATAGCCACTTGTTGTTAGCGTGTTCAGCCCAGTAATCCATCTTCATGAGGCGCACTTCGTCCAGACAAAAACTCGAAAAGTTCCGTTACAGGTTGTAGAAACAAGTCAAACAATGTATGGAATCAATCTTTAGGATGTTTTTAACATAAAACATCAATTAGCTTCCTACCGGAGAATTCCTATGTCTAAAGAAAAGCACTGGAACGAGAGGTAACTCTGTCGGGAGCGCGCGTCACGAGCCTGAGACACTCTGCCAGACCACTGACTCAAACAGTTCTCATGAGCCCCTCCTTTATAGTAGAACCCTTATTCAAGTTTCTAAAGGACGGTTGACATCTAGTGGACGCTGTAGGAAGTGCAACTTTATCCATATCCCACTGTGTATTTGGTAGGTCAAGCTTTGAAAAACTACTAACTTCAGATATCCCACTTCCTGGTTGGATTTTTCGCAGGTTTTCGCCTGCCATATGAGTTCTGTTATAGTCACATACATCATTCAAACAGTTTTAGAAACTTCAGAGTGTTTTCTATCCAATACTACTAATAATATGCATATATTAGCATTTGGGACAGAGTAGGAGGCAGTTCACGCTGGGAACGCTATTCATCCAAAAGTGAAAATGCTGCCCCCTATCCCAAAAGAGTTCAAGTGCAGCCAATACTTTATGCTGTGAATTAGTTACTTTGAGAGATCAGAATAACAATGACATTTATTCGCCAATTACATTTACACACAAATCCGGGATACTCAAATTAATATGATATTTTATGTTTGGTATGGTTACATAAGACAAAAGTAGGGTGAATGGGTGGGCATATAACGCGAACGTCTAGCAGCCCAAAGGTTAAGAGTTTGAATCTCATCATGGACAACTTTACACAATGAATGGTCGTTTTATATATGAATAGTCCTTTATATCCCAAAATGTTTAGTTTTATTTGGCACGTTTGATTCAGAAATACACCTGTTCCAACTCGCCCAACATGCCTATAATGAATGCAAAAAGTTACCTGTAAACTTCGTCCAAACATTTCAAACAACGTTTCTAATCCAACCTCATGTACCCTAATATTTAAATAATCGATACAATTTCAGACGGAATAAACTGTTTTCAATACCGGAGAAAAACAACGAGGAGCGCGTATTCATTCACGCGCACCAAAAGACTAGAGTCCTTCTGAGTGACACTTAGAAAAAATACAAATACTTCTTAATAAAAAATGAAAAAACATTGAACAATTTCTAAAGACCGTTAACACCTAGTGGAAGCCATAGGAACTGCAATCTGGGTCCTAATAATTAGGCTTTCCCATAGAAAAGCATTGGAAAGTCCAATGATTTCAAAAAAAGAATTCCTGGAAGGATTGTCATTGGGGTTTTGCCTGCTATACTGTTATACTCACAAACATTATTTTAACAGTTTTAGAAACTTTAGAGTGTATTCTATCCAATACTACCATGCATATGCATATCCTAGCTTCTGGGCCTGAGTAACAGGCAGTTTACTTTGGGCACCTCAGTCATCCAAACTTCCGAATACTGCCCCCTAGCCTTAAAAAGTTAACTTAACTCCTAAAATTAACCTTAACCCCTAACCTGGCTAACGTTAGCAAGCTAGCACAGCTAGAATTGGTAACATATCATATGTTTTGCAAATTCGTAACATATATATATATATATATAGTAGGTTTTTCAAATTCGTAACATATTGTGCATTTTGCAAATTCATAACATATAATACGCATTTTAATTCGTAGCATTCACTACATGACCAAAAGTATGTGGACACCTGCTCGTCGAACATCTCATTCCAAAATCATGGGCATTAATATGGAGTTGGTCACCCCTTTGCTGCTATAACAGCCCACACTCTTCTGGGCAGATGTTCTAACATTGCTGTAGGGATTTGCTTCCATCCAGCCATGAGCATTACTGAGGTTGGGCACTGATGTTGGGCAATTAGGCCTGGCTCGCAGTCAGTGTTCCAGTTCATCCCAAAGGTGTTTGATGGGGATGAGGTCAGGTCTCTGTGCAGGTCAGTCAAGTTCTTCCACAACGATCTTGACAAAGCCTTTCTGTATGAACCTCGCTTTGTGCACAGGGACATTTTCACAAAGTTGGGAGCACAATTGGGATTAGCCCTGGACTTTGACTTGGCCATTCCAAAACTTCAAATTGTTGCCTTTTAACCATATTTATGTAGACTTGATTGTGTGTTTATGATAATTGTCTTGCTGCATGACCCAGCTGTGCTTTAGCTCACAGATGGCTGGCCTGACATTCCCCTGTAGAATTCTCTGATACAGAATTCTCTGATAAGGTTCTTTCTGTGGAATGCAGTGTTTGGTTTTTGCCAGGCATAACGGGACCCATGTCATCCAAAAAGTTATACTTTTCACTCATCTGTCAATAGAACATTTCCAAGAGTCTTGAATATCATCCAGGTGCTTTTTGGCTAACTTGAATCAACTTATTGCAGCTTCAACAGCACGGACAGGGCAATAAACACTGTTGATGTTTTGTGGTGGTCACAACAGCAGGGAGGAGAGAGAAACAACGGGTGCTAGTCAGACTGTCACTGGCTGTATTTTTTAAATAAACGATCCCGGCCCTGCACAATCAAGTCAATTGTGGTCGTTCGCCCTCTAGTCATTTGTGTGTCTAATTATATATAAACACATATATATATATATATGCACATTTTAAAAATGTTGACCAATCAATTGGTTGAAAGAACAGACGGCTCTCGGTCGACAAAGATTTTTTTGGTCAGAGACAGCCTCACAATACTGTATGTTGTGAGTTACTTTAGCCTTTAACCAAATCTCTCTGTTACCCCAGCGTGAGTTTTTGTTTTATGCGTGTGATGCCAGAATGCATTCACTGTTCCCAAATGTGATTGTCACGCAGCAGGGCAGTTAACCCACGCTGCCCTCAAACCAAGGCATGCCTGCTAATTATCTATAGGCTGTGTTTCAACTTGTCAATTTCTAAATTGTATTTTCTAACAGCAGATTGAATTGAGGTGTTTTCCACCGCCTCATTAATTTACATAGAAGTAGCCAATTTCCCTGTTACAGATCGTTTACGTTTGAGACATTACTGAGCAGGACAAGCACAACATTTTTCCTCCCTGGCAGATTTTACGGGTGGCTCCCGCATTGCCTTCACTACTAATAATAACATTGGACGTGTGCGTTCCAATCAAAGTAAGTGGCTTATTACGTTATCATTTAAAGTTTCTGTATATCGTGTTGTTTTTACTGTAGCACACCGTATGTATGTATGTATGTATGTATGTATGTATGTACAGTTGAAGTCGGAAGTTTACATACACCTTAGCCAAATACATTTAAACTCAGTTTTTCACAACTCCTGACACTTAATCCTAGTAAAAATTCTGGCTCACCACTTTATTTTAAGAATGTGAAATGTCAGAATAATAGTAGAGAGAATGATTTATTTCAGCTTTTTATTTCTTTCATCACATTCACTGTGGGTCAGAAGTTTACATACACTCAATTAGTATTTGCCTTAAAATTGTTTAACTTGGGTCAAACATTTTGTGTAGCCTTCCACAAGTTTCCCACAATAAGTTGGGTAAATTTTGGCCCATTCCTCTTGACAGAGATGGTGTAACTGAGTCAGGTTTGTAAGCCTCCTTGCTCGCACACGCCTTTTCAGTTCTGCCCACACGTTTTATATGGGATTGAGGTCAGGGCTTTGTGATGGCCACTCCAATACCTTGACTTTGTTGTCCTTAAGCCATTTTGCCACAACTTTGGAAGTATGCTTGGGGTCATTGTCCATTTGGAAGACCCATTTGCGACCAAGCTTTAACTTCCTGACTTTATGTCTTGAGATGTTGCTTCAATATATCCACATAATTTCCCTTCCTCACGATGCTATCTATTTTGGGAAGTGCACCAGTCCCTTCTGCAGCAAATCACCCCCACAACATGATGCTGCCACGGTTGGGATGGTGTTCTTCGGCTTGCAAGCCTCCCTCTTTTTCCTCCAAACATATAGCCAAAGAGTTCTATTTTTGTTTAATCAGACCAGAGGACATTTCTCCAAAGTATGATCTTTGTCCCCATGTACAGTTGCAAACCGTAGTCTGGCTTTTTTTATGGGGGTTTTGGAGCAGTGGGTTTTTCCTTGCCGAGTGGCCTTTCAGGTTATGTCAATATAGGACTTCTGTACCTGTTTCCTCCAGCATCTTCACAAGGTCCTTTGCTGTTGTTCTGGGATTGATTTTCACTTTTCTCACCAAAGAACGTTCATCTCTAGGAGACAGAACGCGTCTCCTTTCTGAGCGGTATGACGGCTGCATGGTCCCATGGTGTTTATACTTGCGTACTATTGCTTGTACAGATGAATGTGGTACCTTCAGGCATTTGGAAATTGCTCCCAAGGATGAACCATACTTGTGGAGGTCTACAGTTTTTTTTCTGAGGTCTTGGCTGATTTCTTTTGATTTTCCCATGATGTCTAGCAAAGAGGCACTGCGTTTGAAGGTAGGCCTTGAAATAAATCCACAGGTACACCTCCAATTGACTCAAATGATGTCAATTAGCCTATCAAAGTTTTTAAAGCCATGACATAATTTTCTGGAATTTTCCAAGCTGTTTAAAGACACAGTCAACTTGGTGTATGGCAACTTCAGACCCACTGGAATTGTGATTAAGTGAAATAATCTGTCTGTAAACAATTGTTGGAAAAATTACTTGTGCTATTTCATTCACATGTTTTCAAGTACTGGTGACGAATCAGGCATTCCAAATATGTTTTAAAGGTTGTACTGATTATGATGAGTTTATGCTAAGCTAATGCCCAGCCATGTGTGGCGCCATGTTTGTTGGCATCATACTATGCATTCTGGTTGTCACGTGAACGTCTGTCAGACCAAAGTTGTTATTACAAAACTAGGTGAATTGATGGTTCACGCATCTTTCGTGTAAACTTCAAGAAGCGAATGATGGTAGACGATGACACCCCCTTCAACCTGCATACTGCAAACAGACCCAACTCATCTTGTAACCTCTTATCTTTGGTTGACGCGAAAAAACAAACATGGCGGCACGCACAAACTACCCATTGTCGAATTACTTTCGATTTTTGTGTTTTACTCAATTATTTCCATCACTGGTGAGGTCACTCATTATATGAGGAATTGTAAATAGTCATTACTATTACCTATTTCCTATTATGGTTTCTGTCAGCCTAGAGCTAGTTAAATATGACCGCTTGTGTTAGGTTACTCTTTCCTCAGCGTTATGACTAATGTAGCCTACATTTTCCAGTTTGAGAATTGTGTTACGCTCTCGCTACTTCTGTCAATGTCTGGACATTGCACCCAAAAATAAACTGCTCACATTGTGGACATAACATTGTATAAACTGTGTTTGTGCTAAATGTTTCTGTGGCCAGCTCAAACGCTGACTGTTGTGTCAATCGTAACTGGACATTCTAAATAAGTGTTCTAATCACAACCGTTTTGAGCGTATCGCTGCAGGGACCACTGTAGAATGTGTTTGTGTGTTCGTACGTGTCAAAGGGTTAAGAGCTGTATCAGTGAGATGCTTCAAGTACCAGGCAGTTCCACATAGAGGTTGAGTGTCTGTCTATAGCTCTGATGAGAAGTGAGCCAGCCGCCAGCGATAGGGCTGCTTATGGAATCCGAGATCCCTAAAACTGTAGCTAACTTAAACCTTTGCCATTGATCTCTCCTCGGAGCTCCTGTGTTGTTGTTTTTTTCTAGCAGAAGATAAGGCTGTAATGTCTTGCTATGGATGGATGGGCGTCTGCCATGGGGAAATGTCATTTCCCAGGAGCGATGTGCTGTGACTAAGCCCTAAGAGAAGGCAGGGGGCCAGAGCAAAAAGAAAATGGGCCAGAAGATAACCTCACTGTTTATGGACTACGGAGACAGAGCGACTCTCTCATGGCCAAGGATTGGTTGTTGTTTCTCTCTCTCTCTCGCTCCCGCTTGAAGTTCTTCCATCCCACCGTTTGTCTAACATGTGCTTCTCTTCGATAGAATTTTCTCACTCCGACAGATATATTCCTGTATCCTAGTTTTTTGGTAAATAAGTAACCATTTTCAACCTATTTCTTGAGGGTCATTAATTTGAAAAAAGGCCCAAGCAATTTATTTTCACATTTTTGTTTACCTTTTGTTGCTAAAGATTTGAACATATTGATTTAAACTTGTACATTGGCTTTGACTTGACGTTTTAATGTATAAAAAAGAATGGCATAGATTGGCGCTTTCAAAAGAAAACTGTCTCACTCTTAATGGAAGTAGTTTTAGCCCATACATTATTGAACAAGAGAGCAGTTATTTTTTTTATATAATAAATTACCATGGAATTCGGTCTTTCAATCTCGTTCTTCAATTACATCTTTCCCTTTTGAAGGAGATGAACTTCACTTTCATATGGTTTCTCTTCTGTTATTGTAAGAAAAGAAAAAACCTGATGCCTCATACTGAATAATCTCTCTCTCTCTCTGTCTCCATCCCTAGGACATACTCAACAACCTGGACAACCTGGAGTCTGGGTGTGACCTGGATGACGATGACCTCATGCTGGACGATGACCTCCCTGCGCATGGCTCCTTGCACAGTGGTGAGTGTGGTTTGTCTCTAGACACTGATGTCAGCACCGTTTTTGATCAAGGTTAGGTTAGGTGGAGGGTAAGCTGACCCTAGATCTGTGCCAACAGGCAACTTAGTTCTACCAGGGGACTGAACAAGGAAAAGGGGACTGAACAAGGAGAGTGCTGTGCTGTCAGACTACACAGCAATGCACCTCACAGTCTAATGGTCATGTGTTGCATGGCATTAAAATTAGCATAAGGCCATGTCAAGCCTCCCAATCTGCCCTCCTTCCTGTTTGACTGACATAGTTGGAGTGAGGAGGTCATCACCCCTGTAAAAGGGAGAGGAGTCCTATAGCAGGATTCCTTATAGGCATGAAATCCGTACAGGTAAGGGAAGGCCTTAGTTTTCTATTTTGAACTGTACACTCCCGTGACAGGAAAACCCCCAAACATCAACAGCACTTTCAGTCTTCCCCTTGTAGCCGCCCGATCAAGGCTCTTCAGTCATCTCCAGCCTCCTGCCTGCCAGTGAGTTCACACAGACAGACTAGGACGGTGTAGTTTTCAAAGCAACCAATTCACGCTCTACCTCAGGTTATTTATTTGAAGATCTGTTTGTGTGCCATAGCCGTCTCGTTTTGAACCGTAATCGTGGGTGAAAGAAGAATGCGTGTCTTCAGGGAACCCAGACACAACAGAGGCTTAAGCAATGCAGAGAGGGATGAGTTCATAGTTGCCTTGCTTAGTACTGTCTATCTCGTCTCTCTCTTTGTCTCTGGTAGCAGCATGTCGAGTGTGGGAGGATTGACTTGTTCTCTCCCGCAGATCTTATTTTTTCATCTCTATTTTGCCTTGTTTTCATCCCACTTAGCCTGGGAAGCTGAGAGAATTCTGTGGTGTTAAAAGATTAAATCCGATCATTTCCGTAAAGCTTTACTTTAAGTTCTGTTGTTTGTAGAGTGTGTGTGAGTGAGAGAGAGAAACCCCTCTGAGAGACAAGCTGAGTCTCAGGCATCAGATTGGTTTATATGCTTATTTCTTCTGAACACACTGGTTATATAGTATGTACTTTAGGACTTTGAGTATGGGGAGGAACTGAGAAATATAAAGTAGCATCATTCCTTTAGTGTGTGTGTGTGTGTGTGTGTGTGTGTGAATTCTTATGACATTTTTTTTTTTGTGCGTGTCGAATTGTCAGTTGGCGAGCCATCCCTTCAGTTGGCGAGCCATCCCTTCAGTTGGCGAGCCATCCCTTCAGTTGGCGAGCCCTCCCTTGACACATTAAACAAAAAAAAGGGTGTTGACGGGTTTTAAAAGCCAAGAAAGAATTAAAGTGTGAAAGACGGCCCAATCAAATCGAATTGTATTTGTCAAATGCTCCGAATACAACAGGTGTAGTAGATCTTACAGTGAAATGCTTACTTACAAGCCCTTAACCAACAGTGCAGTTCAAGAAATAATAATCAAAAAGTAACACAATAAAATAACAATAACAAGGCTATATACAGGGGGTACCGGTACTGAGTTAATGTGTGGGGGTACAGGTTAGTCTAGGTAATGTGTAAAAGTGGCTATGCATAGATAATAAACAGTGAGTAGCAGCAGTGTAAAAACAAAGGGGGGGGCAGGCAATCTATACGTACAGTGCCTTGCAAAAGTATTCATACCCCTTGGATTTCTTCAAATGTTATTGTTACAAAGTTGGATTCAGATAGATGTAATTTTTTGGTCCAAAATTTAGTGGAAGATTTAAACATTTAAAATGAAAAATAGAAATGAAATAAGTATTATCCACCTTGAGCTTATACATGTTAAAAACACTTTTGGCAGCAATTACAGCTATGAGTCTTCTTGGGTAAGTCACTGAATTGTGCAATATTAGCCCATTATTATTTTTATAGATCTTGGGGATCATGGCTAAACAGCTATTTGAGTCTTGCCACCGATTTTCAAGCAGATTTAAGTCAAAACTGTAACTTGGCCACTCAGGAACATTCACTGTCTTGGTAAGCAACTCCAGTGTAGATTTGGCCTTGTGTTGTAGGTTATTGTCCTGCTGATAGTGCTGAGAAATTAGTGCTTTTTGAGGTCGGTTCGGTTTCTTTTCGATTATACAGTTTTTTCACGGTTTTAGATTTTTGTTTCGATCGTTTAAAAAAAACATTTTAAATGACCTATGCATTATGAGGGTTGAATGCTGTAACACAGAATAAAAGTCCCATGATGGTATTGTGACTGCTCATTACTGCTTATCACTTATTAACAATAATTTATTCACATTACTTTACTTTAATAAAATATTTCATTTGATGTGTATATTACATTTGTTTTATTTGACGACTTTATTATTTCATTCCAAGTCATCATCTCATCTCTATAGAGCTGCTGTCTGACAAAATCACTATTTTAGTAGTTCTTCTAAGTAAATAAGGCATACTTGTATGACTGCTGAATAGCAACTATTGATCACTTAGATCATGCATTTTCAGATAGAGGTACCTTGAGAAGCAACTGCTCTCTGTCCCTTGATCACACATTCCTCTATCTCTAATACCGTATGTAGCAGGCGAAAAAGAAACACAGACCGGAAATATTTTCGGGCCTGTTGGAAGCTACAACTCCCTACTTTATTGCACAGTTCGGGCTTGATCTGACTGATCTCTAGAGAAACTGCAGTGCAATGTGCACTTTGAGCTCATAGAAAAACCCCCCGTAAAAATGGAATTCAAATAATTGAACCAACTTTGGTCAATTGGTTGTTTCAAAAACGAAAAATAACTGACATTTCAGTTAATCGCTCAGCATACCTGCTGAAATGTGAATTCTTCTCCCAGTGTCTGGTGTAAAGCAGACTGAAGCAGGTTTCCCTCTAGGATTTTCTGTATATTTCAATCAATTTTGTAACACAATAAAATGTGCAGAAATCCAAGGGGTCTGAATACTTTTGCAAGGCACTATATGTGCATTTTGGTATAGGCCTATGTCTAGAATGAAATAATACATTTAATTAGAGGTGGTCTTTTTTAGACGAACAACCATTTTTCCTTTTTCCTTCCTTTTTCCTTGTCGCTCAGCCACATAATACCTGGTGGGCTTTCCGGAATACAGACAAGCGTGTATCGTAGTAAGAAGCAATAAAGGATAAAGTGATTTTTACTATCTGCCTCTTCGAGGTCACAGTAATTACAAAGTCTCCCCTCTTCCATTTCACCACAGTTCCCACCTGTTTCAGTACACAGGGTCAATATCCCTGATCTTACCTGTGCACACAGTGACCACCTGTTTCAGTACACAGGGTCAATATCCCTGATCTTACCTGTGCACACAGTGACCACCTGTTTCAGTACACAGGGTCAATATCCCTGATCTTACCTGTGCACACAGTGACCACCTGTTTCAGTACACAGGGTCAATATCCCTGATCTTACCTGTGCACACAGTGACCACCTGTTTCAGTACACAGGGTCAATATCCCTGATCTTACCTGTGCACACAGTGACCACCTGTTTCAGTACACAGGGTCAATATCCCTGATCTTACCTGTGCACACAGTGACCACCTGTTTCAGTACACAGGGTCAATATCCCTGATCTTACCTGTGCACACAGTGACCACCTGTTTCAGTACACAGGGTCAATATCCCTGATCTTACCTGTGCACACAGCGACCACCTGTTTCAGTACACAGGGTCAATATCCCTGATCTTACCTGTGCACACAGTGACCACCTGTTTCAGTACACAGGGTCAATATCCCTGATCTTACCTGTGCACACAGTGACCACCTGTTTCAGTACACAGGGTCAATATCCCTGATCTTA
Organism: Oncorhynchus nerka; assembly: GCF_034236695.1. Taxonomy (NCBI): domain Eukaryota; kingdom Metazoa; phylum Chordata; class Actinopteri; order Salmoniformes; family Salmonidae; genus Oncorhynchus; species Oncorhynchus nerka. Next base: position 17,894,543 of record NC_088418.1, read on the forward strand.
CCTGTGCACACAGTGACCACCTGCGTTCAGGTAGGTTGTACATAACATATCTCTGACACCTGAAATCGTCCACCTTAATCAAACAAAAAGTTAAACATGTGGGTTTACGATAATCTCCTCCACCCATTTCATTTCAGTTGTTTTTTAATAACATCTAGTCTCCCTTCATTCAATTTTGTATGGATGTTCACGGTTACTGTTTAAAAAGGTCAAATGTCGGATCCCCAGACCCCCTATAGAGAGATCCCAGTGAAACACTTTGCTGGCTATTCTAGCAATTGGCATATCCAACAGTCTATTTCAAAGTCTCATCATACACGCCTTCCATCTCATCTCAGGCATCCCAGCCAACGTTTTTGTTTTTCCTGGAACTCCTCCAAGAGCTCTACTTGCTGGATTTGCCATGGAAGATGTGCCTTACAGAAAGGTCATAGGTCAACCAAAATAAAGACTCAAATATTTTGAATTGCTAGTAAACTCAAAACAGAAAAACCTCTCTTAGTACCTGGGATTCTAAAATGCATTATGTGTGTTTTATTCTGATTGATCATGCTTTTCCATATTTTGCACTCAATTGACTAACATTTTCTGCATGTCTTGTTCAGTTATATCGGAGGATATTAGTATCATATCTTACGCCAACATTTAACGGTTGAATTTATTTATTTAGCCAAATCGTGTGTGTGTGTGTGTGTGTGTGTGAGGTCCTCCTTTTACTCCATGCCTTTGTCTTCTTGTCTCCTGCTGTAGATACTGATGGGATGTCCCATCTGACCCACTGGAGAAGACAGCTCTGTTGGAATGCAGAGGATCACCTCCACAATGACAACCGGTGAGCTGCTGGATGGCATTATGAGACAAAATTAGTTTTTCAGGTAAAAGTGCTGAAAACAAAAGAAGATTGAGAACAACCTATAGGATGATAAATACCGGTGTTTTGGTGTGGGATGGTAGCTTTCCAGGAACTGGGTGGGAGTTCAAACCTACAGGAGGGTTGCTCTCCAGAAACAGGGTGGGAGTTCAAACCTACAGGAGGGTAGCTCTCCAGGAACAGAGTGGGAGAGCCCTACGTTGTTCCTCCATTTCCACATCCCTAATGGAGAGATTGCGCTAGGTCAATGTGAATTATGTATGTGTGCACTGCTGACATGTGGGAGACAGCCACTCGTGCCTTGGTAAGCGGATAACATGTCTTGTCCTCCTGCCTGCCACTCGGCTGTCACAGGCTTCCTCCCGTGGGGACTCTGATTCACCCCCGTCTCACGTGCAGTGACTGACTGTCTCCTCTCTCCCCATCTTACTCTGACTGTCCCCCCCCCCCCCCCTCTCGTGTTCTCTCGGTCATTCGGCCTCCCTGTCCCTCTACCTCTCCAGTAGTGACGTTGGGTTCCAGCCGTATGATGGGTACCAGGGCACAGGCTTGTCAGGTCTTCATCAGGCTGTGGAGCTGGACGAGCTGACTCTGAAACACATGGCGGAGGACTGCTGCTCTGTCAAGACCCAGCTAGAACACCTGAAGCTACTGCTGCAGGTCGGCCATACACACACACACACACACACACACACCGCTTCTGCTACACTCATACTCTGAACACACACACACACGGTGGACAATGCACTTAAATGCAATCAATCCAACAATCACGCTATTTCCATGCATTGTTGGGATTCAAACACACTGACTCACTGATTTCCACTGTTAGTGTTTTTATGTCTATACTAGGGATGCGACTCATACTGAGCTCTAATTTTAGAGTCATATGATCCTTTGTATCTTGGCGAGTCCGATCCAGGCTGGAATTATTATTAGCTGTGTATTGTCATTCAACAGGCTCCGTTGATGACCTACAATTTTACCCTCAGGACTTTTCCCCTCAACGTCTAAGGTGTATTTGCACAGTCACGGATGCTTTTAAACAGTGGGCTGCACAGACAATGTCAGATTGGCTGTGTTGCTTTCTGCAGGAGAAGCTTTAGTTCTCTCTGCTGTGTTTCTGAAGAATGATGCTCAATAGTCACTGTTGTTGCGCGCTGTCCCTATTGATTTTCCATTTATCTCCCTCCTCCCCAAAGTCCCCAGAGGATGCAGGGGGGCCACATACTGCATGTGTCTCAAATGGCACTCTAGTCCCTTGATGCACTACAGGGCCCATATGGGTCAAAACGGGTGCCATTTTGTTACGCAGACACTGTGTTTGTACATATCTGCTAGGTTTAGCTGGGACATAGTATCTTAGCCGGTGAGTTTATTATTTTTTATTTGATTTAACTTTTATTTAACTAGGCAAGTCCATTAAGAACAAATTCTTATTTACAATGACGGCCTACCGGGGAACAGTGGGTTAACTGCCTTGTGCAGGGACAGAATGACAGATTTGTACCTTTCGGTTACTGGCCCAACGCTCTAACCACTAGGCTACCTGCCGGCCCAAGAGAGTAGGAGAGTGATTGGCACCAATATCATCTTCTGTGACATTTTGGGATATGTTCTCTATGCTGTGTCTGTAACAGTAGGCTCAGTGCAGTGACATACTGCTGAGCTGGATTTTTTAAATTACACAATCAACCTTTTGACTGCTTCTGGGAAACAATTAATTTCCCCAAAATGATCCCCGGCCTCTCCGACTATATAGCCATGCTAAATATTATTTTATTAGATCAACAAAGCACCTTAGACAGAGCCATCGATAACCTGACTCTCTCCCAGCTTGGACACAAGGGATGATACGTGTTCCGAATGGCAACATATTCCCCATGTAGTGCACTTCTGGGTCCTGGTCAAAGCCTTCTGGGTCCTGGTCAAAGCCATCTGGGTCCTGGTCAAAGCCTTCTGGGTCCTGGTCAAAGCCTTCTGGGTCCTGGTCAAAGCCTTCTGGGTCCTGGTCAAAGCCTTCTGGGTCCTGGTCAAAGCCTTCTGGGTCCTGGTCAAAGCCTTATTGGTCCTGGTCAAAGCCTTATTGGTCCTGGTCAAAGCCTTATTGGTCCTGGTCAAAGCCTTATTGGTCCTGGTCAAAGCCTTATTGGTCCTGGACAGAGCCTTATTGGTCCTGGTCAAAGCCTTATTGGTCCTGGACAGAGCCTTATTGGTCCTGGTCAAGCCTTATGGGAACTGGTCAAAAGAAATGCACTATATAGGGAATAGGGTGCGATTTGAGACTCTTCCAAGTATCTCTTTGCATCCAAGCAGTGGTTCTGTTGTTGTCCCACTGCAGTCCCATAGGGCTATTGTCAACACTGTTGTCATCACTCGCATCATAGATTTGCACAGCCCCATCCACCTCCCACAGACAATTCATATCTCTGTGTGCCAATCTGACAGAATCAATGATGACAGCGGGCGATTCCCCAACGCTCCAGCAACTGAGGCTGTGGGAATGATGATGCCAAAGGCTAATAATGCGTGTCTCTGTCAGTGAGGAATGGGAGATAAATGTGGTGGCGACGTGAGGTGTCTGATTACACCAGGCTGTTATTTGTTTACTCATGGCTTGTTTCCTGTTTTCCTGTTTATACTGTTTAGTGCCTTCAGAAAGTATTCACACACCGTGACTTTTTCCAAATGTTTTAAATGCATTAATTTGAGATTTTGTGTCAGTGGCCTAAACACAATACCACGTAATGTCAAAGTGGAATTATGTTTTTAGAATTTTTTACAAATGAATTAATATCCCTTTGAGCATGGTGAAGTTATTAATAACAGTTTGGATGGTCTATCAATACATCCAGTCACTACAAAGATAAAGGTGTCCTTTCTCAATTGCCGGAGAGGAAGGAAACCGCTAGGAATTTCACCATGAGGCCAAAGGGAGTTTTGTGGCTGTTTTTGGAGAAAACTGAAGATGGATCAGCAACATTGTAGTTACACCACAATACTAAACTAAATGACAGCGTGAAAAGAAAAAATATTCCAAAACTTGCCTCATGTTTGCAATAGGCACTAAAGTAAAACTGCAAAAAAATGTGGCAAAGAAATTAACTTTGTCCTGAATACAAAGCATTATGTTTGCAGTAAATCCAACACCGCACAGCACTGAGTCCCACTCTTCATATTTTCAAGCATGGTGGTGGCGGCATCATGGTATGCTTGTCTTTGGCAAGGACTAGGGTGTTTTTTGGGATAAAAATAAACGGAATAGAGCTAATCACAGGCAAAATTTTAGAGAACCTGATTTAGTCTGCTTTCTGACAGACACAGGGCGACAGATTCACCTTTCAGCAGGACAATAACCTGAAACAAGGCCAAATATACACTGGAGTTGCTTACCAAGACGACATCGAATGTTCCTAAGTGGCCTAGTTACATTTTCGACTTAAATTGGCTTGCAAATCTATGACGACTTGAAAATGGCTGTCAAACAGTGATAAACAACCAACTTGACAGAGTTTGAAGAATTTTAAGAAGAAGAATGTGCAAATATTGTACAATCCAGATGTGCAAAGCTCATAGGCCTTGTTTAGACTTGAAAGTTCATGCAGCTTTAATAATCTGATCATAGAATTTTGACCGCGTCTATTGTAGCCGGATTCCTTTTTCCCGCACTATATTCAAATGCGAGTATGCATTCTACAAACAGTGGTATAGACAAACTATTATAATAGCACAACAGCAACTGATGGCAGTAGCTAATTACTGTAGCTAACTAGCCAGCTAACCTCTGTAGCTAGCACGCAACACAGGGATTACAAACCAGTTAGCATAATTTTTTTTACTAAACATTAGCTAGCTAGTTAGCATTTATGAGTCCAGCAAGCACATCCGTCACACGCTAGGAACGTATTTCCTCCAACGTTAAAATGGAAAGGTGCCTCGTTCCCAAAACACACGTTTTTTCTGGAGACTTGTTGGAGGAGTGCTGATGACGTTGTTGTAACGGCTCTCTTCTATCTCCTCCTCTGACGAAGAGGTAGAACAAGGATCGGACCAAAATGCAGCGTGATGATGATTCATGATATATTTTAATGAAGGAAAACCTATACATACAGAAACTACAAAAATAACGAAAATGAAATAATGAAAACCGAAACAGCCCTATCTGGTGCAAACACAAAGACAGGAACAATCACCCACGAAAACACTCAAAGAATATGGCTGCCTAAATATGGTTCCCAATCAGAGACAACGATAATCACCTGCCTCTGATTAAGAACCGCCTCAAGGCAACCATAGACTTTCCTAGACAACCCTACTCAGCCACAATCCCAATACCTACTAAATCCCCAATACAACTACACACCACAAAATAAACCCATGTCACACCCTGGCCTGACCAAATAAATAAAGAAAACACAAAATACTAAGACCAAGGCGTGACAGTTGTCCACTGTATGCGCTTTCGGTACCCTGATTACGTCCAGACTGAGGAGAAATCTGCACACGATGCATCCGTGACCACCACCTGAAGTGGTCAGCTAGATCTGAACGCAATTAGATCACAAACTGTCTTTTCAATGCGATCTTCACATTCTGATTGCAGAAGTCACATGTCAGTGTCAAGTGTAGACACGACAAAAATAAACTTGACCAGAAAGACTCACAGCTGTAATCACTGCCAAGGGTGAGGTGAGTTGAGTTTATTTGTATTTTTACAGGGATAGTTAGTGCACATGAATCAACGTTTCAGTAAAAGTGCCTGTTTTGGCCAGCTGACAAATTTTTCAACCGCAGTCCCTGGGCAGGTTATTAAAAACGATTACAATAACAATACAGACAAATAATGAGCAGTGAGCACATGCAGAACAACATAGGACAAGCATCACGTAGCATGCAGACAGAAAAACATAGGACAAGCAACACGTAGCACGCAGACAGAGAAACATAGGACAAGCAACACGTAGCACGCAGACAGAGAAACATAGGACAAGCAACACGTAGCACGCAGACAGAGAAACATAGGACAAGCAACACGTAGCACGCAGACAGAGAAACATAGGACAAGCAACACGTAGCACGCAGACAGAGAAACATAGGACAAGCAACACGTAGCACGCAGACAGAGAAATATAGGACAAGCAACACGTAGCACGCAGACAGAGAAATATAGGACAAGCAACACGTAGCACGCAGACAGAGAAACATAGGACAAGCAACACGTAGCACGCAGACAGAGAAATATAGGACAAGCAACACGTAGCACGCAGACAGAGAAACATGTGACAAATAACACGTAGCACGCAGACACCGAAAATATAGGACAAGCAACACGTAGCATGCAGACAAACATCAGACAAGCATCACGTAGCACGCAGACAAACATTCCGACAAGCAACACGTAGCACGCAGACAGAGAAACAGGACAAGCAACACGCAGACAGAGAAACATAGGACGAGCTGCACGTAGCACGCATACAGAGAAACACAGGACGAGCAGTACGCAGACAGAGAAATAGCACAAAAAGCAACTAAGTGTTTCCACACCTCACAAGCTACTGACAACATGGAAAGCGGCAATACACAGCTTGGGATTATGTTCACAAGCCTGATTGGCCTTTAGCCATGTCTTCATGTTTTTTGTGAAGGTGTGATAGTTGGTGAAGTTGTGTGTCTGATGGCAGTGTGTTCCAGACATGGGAAGCTCTCACAAAGAAAGCAGATTGACTAAAGGTGCTTTTCCTTAAGGGAACTATACAGTCACCTCTCATGGCAGAACTTGTGGATCTGCTGCCAACGGTTTGGGTTTTCTTTGTAACACAAGTACTAAGTGGAGGGGAAGTCAGGCCATCTTAGATCCACACCCTCTGAGGGAGCTGAGCTGAGCTCCATTGTTGAGCTCCAGGCAGTGTGTATTTTTATTTAATTTAATTAGGCAAGTCAGTTAAGAACAAATTCTTATTTACAATGACGGCCAAATTGAAGAGCAGCTTTCAGACTCCCTCCTACTTATGCACTGAGACGACTGGGATTTGAGAGGATGAGGTATTGGAGGGAAATAACGGGTTCAGACATAGCTGGAGACAGACGGCCCCTTTTCTGACTTTTCTACATCTTGTGTGCCTCTCGTATTGCTATACAGTATCATCCTCCTCTCCACTCCTCTTCAATAGTAAGTGTCGCACAAAACACTTCATCACTCTATGATCAGACATGTAGTAACTCTTTGGTGCTTGTTGAAATGTGGATAGCGCGACATCTTGTGTGTCAGAATATCTTTATTGAAAGCCTGATTGACACTAAAAGAGCTCTTTGAATGTGTAGCGGCTGCAGCCCATGCCATTGCTAATGCACAAGATATTCCTTTTCTCTCTGTCAGATGAAACGTTGCCATGGAAATGGCACAATCTCAATGTTAGCACAAAGATGAACGATAACCTAGGGTGCGTTCATAAATTCCCTCTGGCTATCTACTCCGATTTCAGAGCACTCTTGTCTGAGTGTGCCAGAGCGCATAATAACTGATGAATTTGCGAACGCTCAACACCCGTTTAATAAAAGTTCTATAACATATGAATGAATGTCACTTTGAAATATCCCCTCTAACCACAACCCGAGAGGGAGAGAGACGGACAATTCTACAAAAGACACAAACTTTTCACCAGCGATCAAGACGACACACCGAGCATAAATATAAATATTGATTGCAATTGTTCCCGAATGAGTGAGCGTTCATGTGCAAAGGATTAGCATTTCAATTGTTATAATCATTAACTGCAGTGACTTCGTAGTCGTCCCCCTTTTGTCTAACAAGCCGCCTTGCAGGTTTAGTCCACTAGGGCACATTCTCCTATAATTTAATGTAACCACATTTTCCGTGTTTGTTTGTTTATGCATTTCTGTGAACTACTTAGTTAGTAATAACTAAATGATTTAAGACAATTGATGTATGGATGACTCATAGTGAAGACTGGGTTCGTGCAGATAACCAACAATTTACGACATTTGGAATGAGACTGACGTGAGGTAAAGTAAATAATTAATTAATTCGAAGACTAATTGATCAGATAGAATATCTGAAAAGTTATTTTAGGAAATTACAACTTTGTAATCTGAATATTTTTCCTTGGTGCCCCGACTTCCTAGTTAATTAGTTACGTGATTAATCAGTTGATCGCGCAGTAACTAATTACAGACAATCTTTGATTTAAAAACTGTCAGTCTTCAGTTAATGATAGTAAAGACACGACAGTTCTATCAAACGGAGGGTGTTCTGTAAAAACAGCCCATGTCACTGGGTCTACATAAAGTGCACCTAATGCCTTCAAACTTTTGACTCTGTGGCTTACTGAGCAGTGTGTGAGCACTCTAAGTGCTTTTGTTAGCAAGACATGCTAAAACCACTCCTGGCATAGTTAGGCCCAACCCAGGGGGTGGAGTGGAGGTGGTAGGAGTTTGGAGAGTTTATTCAGTTGAGTGTGTGCAAGAGTCACAAAGATACAAGCACAGCTATTATAATGCTGGGACACAGTCCCTGCTGTTGACGAGCCAGCCTTCTGTTATAAGCCCTGCCCCAGCCAAACAATTGCTCTTTATAGCCACAAAAAAAATCTCAAAGGTATACGTCAGTTGACTAAATAAATATAAAATGTATATGTTAGTCATGGCAGACCCTCTACCCTCTCCCTCTGGAACATGAGTGAGTCAGCAAGTAACAAGCCTAACATGTTTTGGTGGTGTTGTCTAGGTGGAGGTTGGTAGTGAGATGGACAACACTCTGGATACATTGAGTCCAGAATCCAGAGAGGACCCCATTCGAGCTCGACAGGTAAGGCCGACTGTTTAAACACACACACACACACACACACACTGGACTACAATAGAAAGTGTACTGTCAAACAAACCCCATGTAGACAGTGGATTTGGTCCATGTTGTAGTTATTTGTCCAAAGCTGTTTATCCTGATGTTACCAGTACCATCTTCTGTTTGTGTACACATGGCCTTAGTGGTTTGGTTTGTTTATTGTTTGTGTACATACCCTGTTTGTGTACGCTGTGGGAAATAGTACATTCTCCATTCTCTGGGTATCTTTGTCACTGTGTCAGCGCTAGGTCTGTTTGTGTGTGGCTGCTTGTTTTGGTATATTACCTTTTTGAACCTGGAATCCAATGTGTGTGTCTATTGTGAGCGTTTGCAATTGCCTGCATGTTCTGGGCACATTGCTTCTCTTTACCTCGAATCTCCCTTTTTAAATGACTCAAACAAGGGGTAGTCTGTTCTGTTCCTTCTCCTCTCGATGTCACAATGCCCCTGCCTCTCTGTCTCAACCAGCTTAGCGTAGCATGTCTGTCTGGGAGAGGGAAAGCTAAGCCGAGAAAGAAAGAGAGTGAGATGGGCGAGAGAGAGTGGGTAAGAGCGAGGGGGGGGGGGTGCTGGCATGACACCAACGAGGGCGAGCAAGATTAACCTGAACCACAAAGACCCTAACAACATGGTCCAACCCACAGCTCTCATCCCCCTCCCTGGGGGCCAGCAGAACCCTTCTGTACGACAGCAGCTCAGCTCAGCTCAGTTTATTGACATGGATGGAGAAGGCTCCAAACCAGAGGCTCCCTATGACTGGATTGCCTAGCATGCACTCACACCACACGGCGTTGGAGCAGGAGCCAACATGCATTTATAATACATTTATACATTCAGTATATAGCCATGTATGCACTAATATGTTGGTCATGCATGGACTGTGTGTTTGTCTGGCTGGGCTGGAGTGTAGGGAGTGTAGGGACCAAGGAGGGGAGTGGGCAATGGGTAGCGGCCAAAGGAACCCCGGCTGGGCTGGGAGCACATCAGAATGTCTGGGCCTGGGGCTTCCGTTCCGTCTTTGGCTGAGGCACATTAAAGTTGCATGGCCAGGGCCCCACTGTGGCGCTGAGCCTTTGATGTGCTGCCTTGACCCGGGCCCAGCTTATTATCTCTCCCCTCCTGACAGGTGTTTTGTGCATCTCCCTCCGTATTTCATCCTCTGTCTTTCCAAACATGCTCTTTCTCTCTCTTTCTCTCCCCCTTTCGTTCTCTCCCCCCTTCTCTCACCCCCCTCTCGCTCTCTCTCTCTCTCTCGCACTCCCTTGCTCTCTCCTCTTGCTCTCTCTTCCCCTTCTCTCTCTCGCCCCTCCTCATCTCTCTCTATCCCCTATCTCTCTCTCTCATCTCTCTCTCTCTCTCACAATCTTGTCTCTCCCCTCTCGCTCCGTCATATCTGTCTGTGCATCTCCCTTTGTCTTTCATCCTCTGGCTTTCCAAACATGCTCTTTCTCTTGCGCTCTCCGCACTCGCTCCCTCGCGCACTCACACTCTCGTGCGCTCCCTCACGTGCTCTCTCGCTCTCTCGCTCTCTCACACTCTCCCGCGCTCTCTCTCTCTCCCTTCTCGCTCTCTTTCTCTCCTTTGCCCCTCTCTCTCCTCATCTCTCTCCCTCTCTCACAATCTTTCTGTCTCTCCCCTCTTGCTCTGTCATCTCTGTCTCTGCATCTCCCTCTGTCTTTCATCCTTGGCTTTCTAAACATGCTCTTGCTCTCTCTCCCCCTTCTCTCTCGCTCTCTCTCCCCCTCTTTCACAATCTTTCCATCTCTCTCCTCTCGCTCTGTCATCTGTCTATCCTCTCTCGCTCTCTCTCCCCCATCTTTCACAATCTTTCCATCTCTCCCCTCTCGCTCTGTCATCTGTCTATCCTCTCTCGCTCTCTCTCTCCCCTCTTTCACAATCTTTCCATCTCTCCCCTCTCGCTCTGTCATCTGTCTATCCTCTCTCGCTCTCTCTCCCCCCTCTTTCACAATCTTTCCATCTCTCCCCTCTCGCTCTGTCATCTGTCTATCCTCTCTCGCTCTCTCTCCCCCTCTTTCACAATCTTTCCATCTCTTCCCTCTCGCTCTGTCATCTGTCTATCCTCTCTCGCTCTCTCTCCCCCTCTTTCACAATCTTTCCATCTCTCCCATCTCGCTCTGTCATCTGTCTATCCTCTCTCGCTCTCTCTCCCCCTCTTTCACAATCTTTCCATCTCTCCCCTCTCGCTCTGTCATCTGTCTATCCTCTCTCGCTCTCTCTCCCCCTCTTTCACAATCTTTCCATCTCTCCCCTCTCGCTCTGTCATCTGTCTATCCTCTCTCGCTCTCTCTCCCCCCTCTTTCACAATCTTTCCATCTCTCCCCTCTCGCTCTGTCATCTGTATCCTCTCTCGCTCTCTCTCTCTCTCTCCCCTGTCTTTCCCCGCTCTCTCTTCTCTCCTCTATTTCTCTCCCCTCTCATTCACGGGCTCCGTCTGTCTCTCCCTCCTGCAATGAGACATCCCAACATCCCAGCCAGGTTTGTGACTCTGACCTGTGATTGGTCGATTGGACCCCCCTGTGTATTTTGGGGCTAGACTTTGTGTTCCCTGCCGTCCTCTGGAGAATTCACAAATTGCATTCTGGCTCAGATCTTGGCAGCCCTGCGGCGGACGGGTGGAGATGTGTGTTTAAGGCCAGTAGGGGTCAAACAAAACTGTGTGGCTGTACTAAGATGTGTCTTCTCTGTGTTTTACAGGTGGAGGAGCTGTTGAAGGAGGTGCAGGAGCTGAGAGAGGAGCTGAGAAGTAAAGATAGGATCATTGCTCAGCTCACCAAGCATGTGGTATGTACTTATTAACAGTGTTGTAGAACTCAAGACCACATATTGAATATCTCGGGTCTTGTCTTAGTCTCAGATCCTTTACTCGGTCTCGCAATGATCATTGAAATAAAATAAATAATAGAAAATAGATGCCTATTTCTAATTATTTTAGTATTCAAAGGTAAAATAAATAGTTAGTGTACACCTTCCTAAAATTTAGTTGCACCCCCCTTTGCCCTCAGAATAGCCTCAATTCGTCGGGACATGGACTCTGCAAGGTATTGAAAGCGTTCCACAGGGATGCTGGCCCATGTTGACTCCAATGCTTCTCACAGTTGTGTTGCGTAGGCTGGATGTCCTTTGGGTGGTGGACCATTCTTGATGTAAATGTGAAACTGTTGAGCTTGAAAACCCCAGCAGTGTTTCCGTTCTTGCCACAAACCGGTGGGCCTTACACCTACTACCATACCCCGTTCAAAGGCACTTAAATTGTTTGTCTTGCCCATTCACCCTCTGAATGGCGCATACACAATCCATGTCTCAATTGTCTCCAGGCTTAAAAATCCTTCTTTAATCTGTCTCCTTCCCTGCATCTACACTGATTTGAAGTGGATTTAGCAAGTGACATCAATAAGGGATCATAGATTTCACCTGGATTCACCTGGTCAGTCATTCATTTGCACAAGGCTACTAGGCTACCTTTGCCTTCTTGAAATGCAGTACCTAAACCACTATAAACTGTGCGTACGCGTGGTCTAAAGTTGGCGGGAGGATCAGCACATTCTCACGTCAAGTTCAGTTTTTAGAAATGACAACTTCTGCGTGAACTGGTACATGCATATTTTGTACACTACCGTTCAGAAGTTCGGGATCACTTAGAATTGTACTTGTTTTTGAAATATATATTTTTAAGTCCATTAAAATAACATCAAATTGATCAAAAATACACTGTAGATATTGTTAATGTTGTAAATTACTATTGTAGCTGGAAACGGCAGATTTTTTATGGAATATCTACATAAGTGTACAGAGGCCCATCATCAGCAACCATTACTCCTGTGTTTCAATGGCACGTTGTGTTAGCTAATCCAAGTTTATCATTTTAAAAGGCCAATTGATCATTAGAAAACCCTTCTGCAATTATGTTAGCACAGCTGAAAAGGGTTGGACTGAATAATTTTTAAATTTGGTATTTTTATCTATTTACAGACTGTGGTTTGTGAGCATTTGAAGAGGGGCTCTCTATTCACCCCCAGAAAACATTTCTGAATGGCTGAAGAATCCATATGTTTTTCTGAAATATTGACAAAGATTTACTCTACATTTGGAGCTTTAATTATGGTGCTGATCTGACAAAATGATAATCATGGTCTTGACTTGGACTCGCATTGCTCTGGCCTCGGTCTTGACTTGGACTCGCATTGCTCTGGCCTCGGTCTTGACTTGGACTCGCATTGCTCTGGCCTCGGTCTTGACTTGGACTCGCATTGCTCTGGCCTCGGTCTTGACTTGGACTCGCATTGCTCTGGCCTCGGTCTTGACTTGGACTCGCATTGCTCTGGCCTCGGTCTTGACTTGGACTCGCATTGCTCTGGCCTCGGTCTTGACTTGGACTCGCTTTAGGTGGTCTCCAACACAATCCTGCTTACTAGTGTGCAAAAGTTGACTTCTATTAAGTTTACACTAAGCGCTAACTCCCTTTAAGTGCAGTGCACTTCACCAGCTCCGACTTCCGACCTTTCTCATGCCAAGTCACTCTTCAAGCTAGTCACTACCACTGTGGCCCATGCACAGTAAGTGCTGTCAAACCCCATGATTTTACCTCCAACCCCACAGCCACTTATGGGTCACATAGTGACATGTCATCTCTCATTAGTCTATAAGCCTCTCCTCTGCCATCCACTCACTGTGGGGATCATACATTAACTATGGGCTCCATAGGGCTCCAATGGGTGCCTGCTGTGTATATCTCTGGGCAGGGGTTGGGTCTGAGGCTGGCCATGCTGTGGTGAAGACTTCAGAACTGCAGGAGCAGCATCCAATGGTGGTTTGGGCCCAGCGTGGGAGAGAGCTGTACTTGAGTTTCCATGCCTGGATGTGTCTTCGAGGGCCTGAGCCACTCCAGCTACCTGCTACTGCCCCGGAGGTAGAGTGGGAGGAGCGCTGTTACTGTTAGACCTGTCCTCTGTGGGCAGTGTGGTTCCTACTCTGGGTAGATCTTGTGCTATCATTGTTAGACCTGTCCTCCGTGGGCAGTGTGGTTCCTACTCTGGGTAGATCTTGTGCTATCATTGTTAGACCTGTCCTCCGTGGGCAGTGTGGTTCCTACTCTGGGTAGATCTTGTGCTATCATTGTTAGACCTGTCCTCCGTGGGCAGTGTGGTTCCTACTCTGGGTAGATCTTGTGCTATCATTGTTAGACATGTCCTCCGTGGGCAGTGTGGTTCCTACTCTGGGTAGATCTTGTGCTATCATTGTTAGACCTGTCCTCCGTGGGCAGTGTGGTTCCTACTCTGGGTAGATCTTGTGCTATCATTGTTAGACCTGTCCTCCGTGGGCAGTGTGGTTCCTACTCTGGGTAGATCTTGTGCTATCATTGTTAGACCTGTCCTCCGTGGGCAGTGTGGTTCCTACTCTGGGTAGATCTTGTGCTATCATTGTTAGACCTGTCCTCCGTGGGCAGTGTGGTTCTTACTCTGGGTAGATCTTATGCTATCATTGTTAGACCTGTCCTCCGTGGGCAGTGTGGTTCCTACTCTGGGTAGATCTTGTGCTATCATTGTTAGACCTGTCCTCTGTTTCTTTTTCTCTCTCTCTCTCTCTGTTTCTCTCTCTCTGTTTCTCTCTCTCTGTTTCTATCTCTCTGGGATCTCCCCCCCCTCTTCTGTCTGTCCTCTTTCTCGGTCTGTTTCTATCTCTCTGGGATCTTTTCCATCTCTGATCAAACTGGTTGGAACGAGAAAGTTGAGCTTCTGTAAATGTGTTATTGATTGAGGCTTGCTGCTTTAATCCACTCCAACATGTTGAAATTAGACTTTTATTTATTTAAAACAATTTCCCCCACAGCTTTCCTAAGCTAACTTTGTGTTAATTACGTGGTGCTGTTTTGACGCTGTTTACCATGTCAACTCTTTGGTCTAATATTGGTTTTCTAGTATCCTGTAATTTCTTTATGTTTTGTCCCGATGAATCTATCCAATTATTTATTTATGATTCCAATTATTTACAGGATGTGGCCAGTTTCAAATGACCAGCATCATTTCAAATTCCCTGAAGTCTACCTTTCACATTACCAGATCACAGATATGCTATTGAAGATTCATTAGCCAACTTCTCTTTTGATATCATCATGTCTTTACAACCCTAGCTACTTCAAGCGACCCCTTCCCATTCCATGGACCATGTATTGATACATGATTTAAGACTGATATTTGTTATGACTTGAATCAACCTGGATGCATGATTCAGGTCCAGAGGAGCTGTGAAGGCAGCATGGGACGATTCATTACGCATATCTCTCTCTCTCTCTCCTGCTAACTTCACCTTTGAAGTTGAACTACCATATCAAACAAAGGAGCACTGTTTTATTCCAGGGATTCATGTTCCTATTGATGTATTTTCAGCATGCCATAGCTAATATTCTTTATGACTAGAATCAGCCTGGATGCATGATTCTGGTCCAGAGGAGCTGTGGATTCATTACTATTTCTTCAACACAGGAACACACATCTCTCTCACTCCTGCTACTATCGCCTTTGAAGTTGAACTGGCGTATCGATCAACAGAACACTGTTTTATTTCAGGGTATCATTCTCCCTTTGTAGTATACCGTAGTAGTTTGGAGGTATAATATGGTGTATGGTAGTATAATAAAAAAAAAAATATATATATATATATATATATAAATTTCACCTTTATTTAATAACCAGGTAGGCAAATTGAGAACAAGTTCTCATTTACAATTGCGACCTGGCCAAGATAAAGCAAAGCAGTTCGACACATACAACAACACAGAGTTACACATGGAGTAAAACAAACATACAGTCAATAATACAGTAGAAAAATAAGTTTTTATACAATGTGAGCAAATGAGGTGAGATAAGGGAGGTAAAGGCAAG
Organism: Oncorhynchus nerka; assembly: GCF_034236695.1. Taxonomy (NCBI): domain Eukaryota; kingdom Metazoa; phylum Chordata; class Actinopteri; order Salmoniformes; family Salmonidae; genus Oncorhynchus; species Oncorhynchus nerka. Next base: position 17,910,174 of record NC_088418.1, read on the forward strand.
AAAAGGCCATGGTGGCGAAGTAAATACAATTTAGCAAGTAAAACACTGGAACGGTAGATTTGCAGTGGAAGAATGTGCAAAGTAGAAATAGAAATAATGGGGTGCAAAGGAGCTAAATAAATAAATAAATACATACAGTAGGGGAAGAAGTAGTTGTTTGGGCTAAATTATAGATGGGCTATGTACAGGTGCAGTAATCTGTAAGCTGCTATGACAGCTGGTGCTTAAAGCTAGTGAGGGAGATAAATGTTTCCAGTTTCAGAGATTTTTGTAGTTCGTTCCAGTCATTGGCAGCAGAGAACTGGAAGGAGAGGCAGCCAAAGGAAGAATTGGTTTTGGGGGTGACCAGAGAGATATACCTGCTGGAGTGCGTGCTACTGGCGGGTGCTGCTATGGTGACCAGCGAGCTGAGATAAGGGGGGACTTTACCTAGCAGGGTCTTGTAGATGACCTGGAGCCAGTGGGTTTGGCGACGAGTATGAAGCGAGGGCTAGCCAACGAGAGCGTACAGGTCGCAGTGGTGGGTAGTAGTATATGGGGCTTTGGTGACAATTAGGATGGCACTGTGATAGACTGCATCCAATTTATTGAGTAGGGTATTGGAGGCTATTTTGTAAATGACATCGCCGAAGTCGAGGATCGGTAGGATGATCAGTTTTACAAGGGTATGTTTGGCAGCATGAGTGAAGGATGCTTTGTTGCGAAATAGGAAGCCAATTCTAGATTTAACTTTGGATTGGAGATGTTTGATGTGAGTCTGAAAGGAGAGTTTACAGTATAGCCAGACACCTAGGTATTTATAGTTGTCCACATATTCTAAGTATATATTCCAGAACCGTCCAGAGTAGTGATGCTAGTCGGGCGGGCGGGAGCGGGCAGCGATCGGTTGAAGAGTATGCATTTCAGAAGGAGTGTTGTATGGCATTGAAGCTCATTTGGAGGTTTGTTAACACAGTGTCCAAAGCAGGGCCAGATGTATACAGAAAGGTGTCATCTGCGTAGAGGTGGATCAAAGAGTCACCCGCAGCAAGAGCGACATCATTGATATATATACAGAAAAAAAGAGTTGTGTTGGACAAAACCCACTGAGTCGATGATGGCCCCGAAAGCCTTTTGGAGTGGGTCTGTGGACTTTTCCATGTGAATATTAAAGTCACCAAAAATTAGAATACTATCTGCCATGACTACAAGGTCCGATAGGAATTCAGGGAACTCAGTGAGGAACGCTGTATATGGCCCAGGAGGCCTGTAAACAGAAGCTAGAGCGTCTGCTAAATGACTTAAATGTAAATGTAAATAAAAAGTGATTGAGTAGGCTGCATAGATTTCATGACTAGAAGCTCAAAAGACGGAGACTATGTCATTGTTTTTTGTAAATTGAAATTTGCTATCATAAATGTTAGCAACACCTCCTCCTTTGCGGGATGTGCGGGGGATATGGTCACTAGTGTAACCAGGAGGTAAGGCCTCATTTAACACAGTAAATTCATCAGGCTTAAGCCATGTTTCTGTCAGGCCAATCACATCAAGATTATGATCAGTGATTAGTTAATTGACTAAACTGCCTTGGAAGTGAGGGATCTAACATTAAGTAGCCCTATTTTGGGATGTGAAGTATCACAATCTATTTCAATAATGGCAGGAATGGAGGAGGTCTTTATTCCAGTGAGATTGCTAAGGCGAACACCACCATGTTTAGTTTTGCCCAACCTAGGTTGAGGCACAGACACGGTCTCAATGGGGATAGCTGAGCTGACTACCCTGACTGTGCTAGTGGCAGACTCCACTAAGCTGGCAGGCTGGCTATCTCATTGTGGAGCTAGGGGAGTTAGAGCCCTGTTTTAGGTTTGTATATAAGATGAGAGCACCCCTCCAGCTAGGATGGAGTCTGTCACTCCTCAAAAGGCCAGGCTTCATCCTGTTTGTGGGTGAGTCCCAGAAAGAGGGCCAAATATCTACAAATTCTATCTTTTGGGAGGGGCAGAAAACAGTTTTCAACCTGCGATTGAGTTGAGACTCTGCTGTAGAGCTCATCACCACTCTAATTGGGAGGGGTCCAGAGACAATTACTCGATGTCGACACATCTTTCTAGCTGATTTACACGCTGAAGCTATGTTGCGCTTGGTGACCTCTGATTGTTTCATCCTAACATCGTTGGTGCCGACGTGGATAACAATATCCCTACACTCTCTACACTCGCCAGTTTTAGCTTTAGCCAGCACCATCTTCAGATTAGCCTTAACGTCGGTAGCCCTGCCCCCTGGTAAACAGTTTATGATCGCTGGATGATTCGTTTTAAGTCTAATACTGCGGGTAATGGAGTCGCCAATGACTAGGGTTTTCAATTTGTCAGAGCTAATGGTGGAAGGCTTTGGCGTCTCAGACCCCGTAACGGGAGGAGTAGAGACCAGAGAAGGCTCTGCCTCTGTCTCCGACTCACTGCTTAATGGGGAGAACCAGTTGAAAGTTTCTGTCGGCTGAATGAGCGACACCGGTTGAGCATTCCTACAGCATTTCCTCCCAGAAGCCATGAGAAAGTTGTCCGGCTGCGGGGACTTATACTACTATCTGTACTTATTGGTGGCACAGACGCTGTTTCATCCTTTCCTACACTTAAACTACCCTTGCCTAACGATTGCGTCTGAAGCCGGGCTTACAGCACAGCTATCCTTGCCGTAAGGCGATCGTTCTCCTGTATATTATGAGGGGAAAAAAGTCGAGCGAGAGAAAAACAAAAAATATAAACAGTAATTAAAAAGTAAAAACCGTAAAGTTGTCAGGTAGCAAAGTAACGTTAGCAATAAAACACACAGCAACACGTAAACAAGTCTACAAGTTGTGACTTGAAATGACGTCCGGTACAGAGAGCTGAACAGGATCAACATGTTAAATGTGCAACCAGAGGGAAAATAATTCTGTATCACCTGCACTCCACACACCCTCGTCCTCCATTTGGTAAATCCGACAACAACTCTATCCTCCTGATTCCTGCTTACAAGCAAAAATTTAAGAAGGAAGCACCAGTGACTCGGTTTGTAAAAAAGTGGTCAGATGAAACAAATGCTAAACTACAGGACTGTTTTGCTATCACAGACTGGAACATGTTCCGGGATTCTTACGATGGCATTGAGGAGTACACCAGATCAGTCACTGGCTTTATCAATAAGTGCATTGAGGACGTCGTCCCCACAGTGACTGTACTTACATACCCCAACCAGAAGCCATGGATTACAGGCAACACTCGCACTGAGCTAAAGGGAAGAGCTGCCGCTTTCAAGGTGCTGGACCCGGAAGCTTACATGAAATCCTGCTATGCCCTGCGACGAACCATCGAACAGGCAAAGCGTCAATACAGGGCTAAGATTGAATCATACTACACCAGGTCAGACACTTGTCTTATATGGCAGGGCTTGCAAACTATTACAGACTACAAGCACAGCCGCTAGCTGCCCAGTGACACGAGCCTACCAGACGAGACAAATCACTTCTATGCTTGCTTCGAGGCAAGCAACACTGAGGCATGCATGAGAGCATCAGCTGTTCCGGATGACTGTGATCGCGCTCTCCGTAGCCAAAGTGAGTAAGACCTTTAATTAGGTCAACATACACTAGGCTGTGGGGCCAGGACGTGTGCTCTGGGCATGTGCTGACCAACTGGCAGGTGTCGTCACTGACATTTTCAACATGTCCCTGATTGAGTCTGAAATACCAACATGTTTCAAGCAGACCACCATAGTCCCTGTGCCCAAGAACACAAAGGCAACCTGCCTAAATGACTACAGACCCGTAGCACTCACGTCCTTAGCCATGAAGTGCTTTGAAAGGTTGGTAAAGGCTCACATCAACACCATTATCCCAGAAACCCTAGACCCACTCCAATTTGCATACCTCCCAAACAGATCCACAGATGATACAATCTCTATTGCACTCCACACTGTCCTTTCCCACCTGGACAAAAGGAACACTTATGTGAGAATGCTATTCATTGACTACAGCTCAGCGTTCAACACCATAGTACCCTCAAAGCTCATCACTAAGCTAAGGATCCTGGGACTAAACACCTCCCTCTGCAACTGGATCCTGGACTTCCTGACGGGCCGCCCCCAGGTGGTGAGGGTAGGTAGCAACACATCTGCCACGCTGATCCTCAACACCGGAGCCCCCAAGGGGTGCGTGCTCAGTCCCCTCCTGTACTCCCTGTTCACCCATGACTGCATGGCCAGGCACGACTCCAACACCATCACTAAGTTTACAGACAAAATAATGCTAGGCCTGATCACCGACAACGACGAGACAGCCTATAGGGAGGAGGTCAGAGACCTGGCCGTGTGGTGCCAGAATAACAACCTATCCTAACGTAACCAAGACTAAGGCGATGATTGTGGACTACAGGAAATGGAGGACCGAGCACGCTCCCATTCTCATCAACAGGGCTGTAGTGGAGCAGGTTGAGAGCTTCAAATTCCTTGGTGTCCACATCAACAACAAACTAGAATGGTCCAAACACACCAAGACAGTCGTGAAAAGGGCACGACAAAGCCTATTCCCCCTCAGGAAACGTAAAAGATTTGTCATGGGTCCTGAAATCCTCAAAAGGTTCTACAGCTGCAACATCGAGACCATCCTGACCGGTTGCGTCACTACTTCTCAACAGTTTTTACTCCCAAGCCATAAGACTCCTGAACAGGTAATCAAATGGCTACCCGGACTATTTGCATTGTGTGCCCCCCCAACCCCTCTTTTACATTGCTGCTACTCTCTGTTTATCATATATGCATAGTCACTTTAACTCTACATTCATGTACATATGTACATACCCCCTCAATTGGCCCGACCTACCAGTGCTCCCGGACATTGGCTAACCGGGCTATCTGCTTTGTGTCCCGCCACCCACCACCCGCCAACCCCTCTTTTACACTACTGCTACTCTCTGCTCATCATATATGCATAGTCACTTTAACCATATCTACATGTACATACTACCTCAATCAGCCTGACTAACCGGTGTCTGTATGTAGCCTCGATACCGTATATATAGCCTCGCTACTGTTTTTCTGTTGTTTTTATTTCTTTACTTACCTATTGTTCAACCAAATACATTTTTTGCATTATTGGTTAGAGCCTGTAAGTAAGCATTTCACTGTAAGGTCTACACCTGTTGTATTCGGCGCACGTGACAAATAAACTTTGTTTGATTTGAACTTATTATTGAACTTTGTAGGAAATCAACTAAATGTATTGGACTTAGTTGGACATCAACTAAATGTATTGAACTTAGCATAAAGTTGACTAAGTGTGTTGAACTTAGTAGGAAATCAACTAAATGATTTGAACTTAGCGGGAAATCGACTACATTTTTTAAACTTATTTGAAAATTAATTAATTTGCCCAAGTTAATCATAAGACAGGAATGTCCCTGTCTGTGTGCAGTGCTCGCCTAGGTCTAGTCTACACTTTATGTAGCCGTTAGGGATTGTCTGTTGGTGGATGGAAAGGTTTCCCAAAAATGTTCTCAATTAAATGTTAACCAAGTAGCCTATGCCTACCTGGCAGAATATCATGATTATTTGCATCAATCCACTGGCCATTTGTTTAGCAAACTCTGCAATCACATGAGTGCTACAGAAACACTACTAACCAAACAAGGGTCTCTGGCTGGTGCACAGTGTATTAGGGTAACTACACACAAAATTCTAAATGTCTTAGATTTTTCCCAGACCTCAAAAGTGGTCTCCTGATGTTAAAAAAACTGTGATTTTTATAGCAAACTCCCCCACCCCCCAAAATGGGGAAAACAAAACAGAGAGAACAGTATTTGGGGGAAAAACTGAACGGAATCAGGCAAAAAATAAAACAAATTTTATTTGGCCCTACTAATCAGTGACCTTCATTGATTAATCAAGTAGAAGAGAGATATGAGAACCTGCAGACACTTGGTCCTCCATGGAGTGAGGTTGACACCTTTGCTATAATGTCTTTGATGTGCGTACTCTTACCTTTGAATGGGTTTGCTATTGTGAAAGCGTATTGCTGTTTTAGATGACAGTGTTCTATGGTGCTCTCAGTCCTCCCACTGGCTTTAAAGGGATAATCCACCACAAACCACCAATTCCAATGACAGTGTTAATCTGTTGCCGCTCAAGTCTACAAAACTCACAATGCAATGCTCTCTCTGGGCAGGCAAGCTGGCTAGCTAGCTACACACAATACCAAAGACAATATCAGCATGTGAAGTAGCTAGCTAGCTATCGTTAAATCGCGTAAACAAACTGCGCTATCAATTTAGGAGTCCATTTGCAGTTCTATTGTAATAATGGCCCCTTTCCCACAGACACAGAGCTCATTGCGAGATGGTACTTGAAGGAGAAACTGAGTTGAATAATTTGGTACACTGTTTAGACTGAGCACATCTAAGTGAAATATATACGTTGTCATGACGATATAAACGAATGTTTTGCCGATCTGGAGTGCAGGTAATTGTTTTAAAAGCGTTATGAAATGTGATAGTGTGTCATCTCCAGTGACGAGAACCACGTAGCTGTGACCCGTTCCTAAACGATTTCCGGATTTCACAGATGGACCACTTAGAAGTTAAATCATGGGGAAATGTTTTATTTTACCCACCGCTAGAACAGAGGCTTTCATCAAATTGACAGTAATGTCATGATTTTTATTTCTGGTGGTGGATTGTCCCTTTAAGCATCAGAGTCATTACTTGCATTTTCTGTCATCTATACGTCATTGATTGTCTCTTTAGGCCCCTAAAGCTGGTCATACATTACACCATTTCAAACAGCGATTTTGCCTGATTTGGGATCTACAACAAATTTCTGGGATCACAGGCTCCGACCAAGACCTCTTAGGTTGCATAATGTGAATGCGAGCGGGTGAAAGATGTGCGATTATGGGTATTGCACTCTTCTGGTCCACATCTTAGGTCCCGTTGCTTTTTCTGACATGCCTGACATTTTTGGTCGTATCTTGTGTAGTGAGGAGGGTGCTACGATTGGACTTGCAACTTCTGCAACCTGTCCTCCGTTGCCCGGCTACAGAGTAGGAGGCGGGCCACGACACATCTGGAAATAGCAGGACAGGGAGTGGTCAAGTAATGTGAGCACACTTCTGTAATCTGAGCAGACCGGACGCAGACTTCAGGATGACAACATTATGCAGACAATTCACATAATGTGAGTGCTTCAACGATGAAAAAGATTTTTGTCGTCGACTAATGTATGGCTAGCTTCAGAGGCCTATAAGCGTTTGCACAGGTAATTGTATACATGTGTAAACAGAACCATGAGAGTGAAGTAGGGGATTGAAAGGTTGTGTGTGTTTACAAAGAGCCCTGGGGTTTTTGAAGGATGCATGAAAGAGCACAAACACAAAGCTTATCTTTGTCGGTCGGTCTGTCGTCTGTCTGTCTGCCTGGTCCTGGTAATAGAACAAGAGAGAGTCCTAAGAGGGAGAACACTGTTACCGTACGGTACATGATTATTTAGAGTGGCTGTGGATTCTCTTCTCTTGTGTGTGTGTCATACTGAGCCCACATCCAAAGGCCAACCACCCTTCCTTTCTCCTCCTCTGAGATTGTGAGATGAAGGGCCTGGGCCTTGCAGAGTTTCATTTGTCTTCTGGACTGTGGGTGTTTTCTTTGGGAAATAAGAGGTCTGTTTTTGTGGGCTGTATCGAGTGGGGCCAGTGGCCATTGCAGAAGCACTCACACTGTTCATCATTGGCCTACACAGAGGGTTATAGAGAGGGTCAGTGTGACCATACACACTGAAACCGATAGAGTAATTACTTATTGCAGTTTATGGACTTGTTATGCTTCTACTGTTAATGTTATGAAGGTTATGTCCTGTCACATTCATTTTTATGATACAGATGTAGGATCTTAATTTGATCACCCTGTTGCAGGAGAACCTGCAATGCAGGAAATGTAAAACGTGTAGTGTATTTGAGATTGAAAACATTTCCAATTTCAGACTTGATTTTCTTTTACTGTATGAGAAATCAATGAACCCCCTAAAAAAATACTTTATATAAATATTATAATCCACATTTCCTGTTGTTGCAGGATTATTTTCCTGCTGTAGCAAACTGGCTCACATTAAGATCCTACATCTGTATTTTATATGACCTTGGGTTTTATATGATGCCTCATCTTTAATTTAAGTTTGTCCCTGATCAGGTGTTTGTTTGTTGTCATCATGTCCCCAACACCCTGGTCATTAAATAAGTACTCAAACAGAAAATTAAGATTTATGAATTTTAATCTGAGTAAACAATTATTTACACACATGCCACAAACTCAAAACACACCCTGCACCTGCAACTCTTCTTCACAATGCAAATAATTTTACAACTAACCAGAACATTTGTGAACTGAATATTGTATTGGTGTCTGTATAAATGTTCCACTGAATAACTCTTGAATAGGCTGTCCCTGGCTTTTCAACTATTTGGAACTAACCAAAACATGATTGATTGTTGGTGTCTATGTAAAGTTTCAACTGAATGACGTGTCTCTCTCTTGAAAAGGCTGTTCCTGTCGAGCCCACGAGATGCCACTGCCAGCAGCACAGGGATGTGGAAAGTGTGACGGTGACCTACCATGACAAGGCCACACAGACTCCACCGTGGAGGGGACATGCTGTGAGTGCTGCTTCCTGTGTGTGTGTGTATATATATATATATATATATATATATATATATATATATATATATATATATATATATATATATATATGAGACCCCACTGTCAGGTCCTGATCACATTCACGGTTGGCCACTTGATTCCAAATCAAATTTTATTGAGTAGACCTTACTGTGAAATACTTACTTACAAGCCCTTAACCAACAATGGAGTTCAAGAAATAGAGTTAAGAAAATATTTACTAAATAAAATAAGAACCACAATAACAAGGCTATATACAGGGGGTACCGGTACCGAGTCAATGTGCGGGGATACAGGTTAGTCGAGGTAAAGTGACTGCATAGACTTTATTCTTCATACTGTTTTTATTTGGATTTTCACAATGCAAGTGTAACCTATTCCAAGTCATCTTCTCTGTAGGAGGCTGTGAAACATTTAGAGCTCTTCTAAAGCCCAATAACCTTTTATACGGTAGCTGCTAAAGGACACCTAATAGAGTGGCTCAGCTAGGTAGGTGTCCTTTTGTCACTCTGCACAAACTCAATGACATCCAGTGCGCTCTTCAAGCCTCTTGCCTCTGCCACATGATGGACACGCGGCATGTTCCACCTGTGAGGCAGTCGGTTGGAGCAGGACAGATACCTGCCTGGCACTATACTGTGGTGCTGTCGGTCTGTGTTCTCTGATGAAACGGGGCCCCCCTGGGCAGCCTGGTATATCCCAGGACTATCACTAATGACAGTGTGTACATCTCCTGGCCCAGATAAACCAGGGGCGCCCAGAGCAAAGCAGCACCGAGGCTAAAATGCTCCGACGGCAATAACATGGAAATTGCCTTGGCACGCCGCTAGCCGCAACCCCAGTGATGGACAGGCTTGTTGGGATAGGCAGCGGTACAAGCCTGATTAGATTTGAAAAAGAAGGCTCTGCTTGAAATATGTCCTGCAATAACGCAGCGCAGGGGTCTAATTTTTACACCTGGCCGAAGGACACCAGCATACCGATGAGAGGCGCCCCCCCCCACCACAAAGCGGGCGGCAGGGAGAGGTGGTGCTCAATCATGGATGCCACACTTTTGGTCACCTTTTTGTCCCCTCATGATTTATTCACCCTCCTGCGTTGCAGCTTTAGAGTAAAGTGTGGAGGGGAAACAGTAGGGAAATTGGTTCGGTTCAGATTTACAGCTTCGGTTTCTACCTAACCGGAACAAGGCAATGGACATGTTGTTCCTGGTCGTGTGCAGGGAGAGGTCTGTGTGGTGGGGGTTGATGGAGGGGGCTGGGAGTGGGGCAGGACACATGCGTTTCCGGAGTGCAGGAAGAGATATGAGTACCTGCGAGGCTGCCATCGAGTTCACCAAGCCCAAGGCACACACCTTGCACCTCTTCGCTCTAATTGAATTTGAATTGAATTCGCCAGCGTTCAGACGCACAGATAGGTTCGGTCTTTCCCATCCTCTTTCATTTTTCCACCCTGAGTTTCCCATCTGTAAGTAATCGCTGCAGTTTCGTTTGAAGGGGAAATATGACATGTGATAGCTCTGACATTTTTTCAGTTATGAGCAAAACGGTGATGACATTATCCCCACTGTTTCAAGATAAGGAAAGAAAGTGTAGCCTCAACTCAAAAAGAACCAAGCAAGCAAATCGACAGAGGCATGTTGACAGTGGCTTGAGAGTACAATGGTTCCTCAATTAAAAGGTTTTGAGCTCTTGCCGCGACCGTTTGTGGTAGATGGGTGGCAGATTGTGGTGAATTGCGTCATGCTGTCATTGAACCACACTATCCCAAAAGGGAGAACACTTATCTATCGGTACTCTAAACTCTGGCACAAATGTACTATATTTTCGTAAATGAATAGAGGTGTGAATGTTTCAGTACGAGAGCCTCTCTTTGGCACTAGAGTCCTGCATCAGGCAAAAAAAAGAATAGCTGGCGGGTGGTCCCAGAGTTGAGAGAGGTAAATACTTGGGTAATTACAATGGGTAATTACAATGGGTAAGTACAATGGCGCAATTACACTGGCATCTCTGGGATTCAACACACATTCTGTCTTTTTTAGGGACAAAAAGGGCTCAACTCCAATGTTGGAAAAACCTCCCTCTGTGAAACGGTCTTCCTCGTCTCGCCCTGCGCGACAGGCTTGACGGACCGCTGGAAACAGCAAGGCATCACGGAGAATGTCTTGACCCCACGAAGAAGACAGAGCTTACTGCATATCAAGCTGGATGTGTTTGTGTCGGCAACATTATTCAGAAACTCAAGGGAAACATTTTCCACAGTCTCACAGCTATGCCTGTGTTTACCGTTTTTTAGAGCAAAAATGCCAAACCCTAGCAGATTAGTCATAGTACTACTAATCAGTACTGATAATTTAAACAGGCAACAATGTTTCGATGGGATAGGGAGAAAGAGGCAACATAGTAATGAGCCCGTGAAATGATGCTTTCTTCCAGACTGCAGAGAAACCGGCATCAACCATAATGAACACGATTGATTTGTGTTGGCAGTACATAAATAATGCATCCCTGCCCCCCAAAACAAAGCTAAACTCAACACCCAGCCGATCCGCTCGCACTGAACCTCCCGCAGCTCCAATAACGATACCGGTCACTGCCATGTCAGGGAGCTATGAGTTTACAGGGGAGCCTACTCTTCTTCTGTCATCTTCCTCCCCCATATTGAATCACTCCCTGGCAGGTGCATCTGAGCTGGAGGAGTGCAAGTGTAATTGTGTTGTACAGGGAGACATTGCAAGCACCCTGGCTGGGAATTGATTTAGTGGCGCCGCATAGTTGGTGTAGCAAATGGGAAATAGGCTGGTGACTCCGGAGAGTTGGGAGTGTGGCTGTCCTGTACCAGAGCTGGGCCCCCATCCCAGCAGTGTTTTCTCAATTTGTGTGGGGTGTGGGGACAGTCCCACTGGACCACATGTCTGTGTGTCCTGCGTTTGAGAGGATGATGCTGTAATTTACAGCATGGTGTAACGGTTTTGACTTGAGGTTATTATTTATAGGGGAACCAGGTAGTTTGGGTGTTGGTTTTCTCTGGTGAGTCCCATCTGATGAGTCCCATCTGGTCCGTCAAGTCTACACCAATACAAAGAACTTATGTAAAAGTCAGGATGGAAATACACTTTTCATAAACCCTTAAAACATTGGAAAGAACTTCAAAAACAACTGTATTATTTTGCGTGGGTTGTATTACCAACATAGATGATCACACACGCATAACAATATAACAAATAATGAGCTCTGGTTCCTCCAGAAATGTCCTGTACCTTTGGCCTAAAAAAAGAGTCCATCCCGGTAAAGAAGTTCAGGGAAGCGCCCTATTGGAAGGAGAAGTACTGAGAAGGTTCAGAAAAATTCAGGGCCGTCACAATGGTCTTCACTGACGCACGCACACACACACACACACACAAAGGCATACACATCAATGCATGATTCTATTCCATTTCTGAAATCCTTACATGCCAGGATGCCTCCAGGACTCTTGAAATGCCATCCCTGTGTGTCTTTGTGTGTGTGAATTGAGATGCATCGCTCACTGACCATGGCTGGGTTTTATCCTCCCTGCCTCTCTCTCTGTTCTCCGGTGTGTGTGTGTGTCACCTCCTGTGGTGTTCGTCTTCTCTCTGGACAGGTTGGTCGGCCTGCTCCTTTCCTCTCTCCCTGGCAGCACTCGCACCAGAGGATCCCACGGGCATGCATGCCCCACCACAGCAGACAGAGTGAGTCCTTAACAGTGCCCTCATCCCATCCCGCCCCTTACCTCTCGCCACCCATACCCTATAGAGCCTCAATGCCATGCCCCCGTGCCATCACCCTGCCACCCTGCTACAGTCCCTGGAATCTTAGCGCATCAAGCTGGCTGGCTACACCCCCTCCCACCCCAGACAATCAAGGATGTGCAAACTCTGTATTTTTCCAGCTAGTTGCCATAGTTTTCTATCCTCTTCAGCTAGCGCTCACTTTGCTGCCTGAATTGATCACTGTGGATTCTTTCTCTGATGTTGTCTACATGTCAGCATCACAAGCCACTTTTGTAGTCTTCAAGCTGGCTGACATGTTAAAGGGCTCTTTCAATACTTGACCAGTAGAGCAGACTGGAGAGCCACAGCCTGCCTTAGTCTCTCTAGCACCCACTGGTATTGTGTAGCCTTGGCGTTTCATTAAAATAACTCCCGTGCTCCAGTCTCCTCACCAGAGTCTATAAACGCAGTGAGAGCACAGTTACACCCACAATAAGCTGAAAAATGGGTCAAGACCAAAAAGAATGCAAAGAGAGAATCTCGCTCCACTAATTCATTCCGTTGTTGCCCTTTGATCTCTCTCTGTGGGACTTGGTAGACGCCTGTTGCCAAGGACTATGGGGGCAGTATCCCTCATCACAGGCCTAAAAATTTCCCCAGACTTTGTTTCTCCTCATCCTTCCATCCCCTCATTCATCTCGCCATCCCTGCCCCCAATCAGCCGCTCCCTCCCATCACGCTCGGTGGAACAGTGGGGCCTTGATCCCACACATTTCAATTAAGAGACACTCCACGCACATCTGCTAATGAGTGAAGAGCGCCCTTGGTAATTGAACTCAAGTTTTTATTTCATGTATTTTTTAACCTATCTGTGGGCGACAGTGCGACACTGTGTGAGTGCGCGTGCGCTCTATGCATGGTGTGAGTGTTTGTGTTCTGTTTTGTGTTTGTGCTGTGAGTGTATATGATTTGAAATCGAGCATCTGATGCAATTATGGGAGATTTTATTTTGGGGTTTCCGAGATTAATGACCAACTGACAGCCTTCAATTACTGTTGCCGGCAGTTATCTTCTTCAGTTACTTTCTCTGCTCCCTGGTTGCCCCCCAAAAATATCTATGACATCACTCAACCAATGAGTTTCTGGGGGGAGATGTATGAGAAATTATACTAATGAGATTAGTGAAGTCTCCACCTTAACAGAAACTCTCAGCCAAAGCACGGTCCAAATGTCCCCTTCCGAAATTCACCTGCAAAATTGCAACAAAGGACATAGAGGAACTAACAGCACAGGTAGATAGCAATAATAAGGTAGAGGAAAAAAAGAAATGTCTTGAATATTCAACGTAGAATTGAGTTTAAGGAAATCCTAACAAATGACACCAAATTATATGTTATGTTTTCTTTTCAGTCCCCTCCATCTCTCTTGAATTATGTTAACTGTAAGTTATTTTTTCCTAATAATAATGTCAAATTAACAACTGTACAGAAAGACCTTTGTGAAGGCCAATTTACAGAGGAGGGACTTCTTTAGGCAATGAAATTCTTTCAGCCCGGAAAAATCCCAGGGCTTGATGGCATAACGGTAGAGGTATATCAAACCTTTTTATTTATTTTGACCAGATATTGTTCATTCTGATCAGACAGGTTTTTTACATGGACAATACATTGGCGATAATATACTAAAATTATTTGAAACAATAGAACAATATGAAACATCAAAGAAACCAGGTTTTCATAGCAGATTTGGAAAAGGCTTTTGATAAAGTATGACTAGAATTTGTATATACACTACCGGTCAAAAGTTTTAGAACACCTACTCATTCAAGGGTTCTTCTTTATTTTTTACAATTTTCTACATTGTAGAAAAAATTGTCATACACTCCATTCATCATAGTTGTAGACTGTTCTCTCTGCTACCGTACGGCGTGCGGTACCGGAGCCCCAAGTCTAGGTCCAAAAGGCTTCTCAACAGCTTCTACCCCCAAGCCATAAGACTCCTGAACAGCTAATCCAATGGCTACCCAGACTATTTGCATTGCCCCCCTCTTTTACCCTGCTACTATTCTCTGTTTATTATCTATGCATAGTCAGTTTAACTCTACCTACATGTACATATTACCTCAACTAACTGGTGCCCCTGCACATTGACTCTGTACCGGTACCCCATGTATATAGCCTCGCTATTGTTATTTTACTGCTGCTCTTTAATTATTTGTCGCTTTTATTTCTTATTTTTTACTTAACATGTATTTTTCTTAAAACGTCATTGTAGGTTAATGGCTTGTAAGTAAGCATTTCACTGTAAGCTCTACACCTGTTGTATTTGGCACAAATAAGATTTGATATGAAAATATATTTTGTATTTGAGATTCTTCAAATAGCCACCCTTTGCCTTGATGACAGCTTTGCACACTCTTGGTATTCCCTCAACCAGCTTCAGCTGGAATGCTTTTCCAACAGTCTTGAAGTAATTCCCACATATGCTGGGCACTTGTTGGCTGCTTTTTCTTCACTCTGCGGTCCGACTCATCCCAAATTATTTCACTTTGGTTGAAGTCGGTTGATTGTGGAGGCCAGGTCATCTGATGCAGCACTCCATCACTCTCCTTCTTGGTCAAATAGCCCTTACACAGCCTGGAGGTGTGTTGGGTCATTGTCCTGTTGAAAAACAAATTATAGTCCTACTAAGCACAAACCAGATGGGGTGGCGTATCGCTGCAGAATGCTGTGGTAGCCATGCTGGTTAAGTGTGCCTTGAATTCTAAATAAATCACAGACATTGTCACCAGCAAAGCACCTCCACACCATAACACCTCATGCCTTACAGTGGGAAATACACATGCGGAGGTCATCCGTTCACCCACACCGTGTCTCACATAGACACGTCGGTTGGAACCAAACATTTCCAATTAGGAGTCCAGCTGAAAGGACACATTTCTACCGGTCTAATGTCCATTGCTCGTGTATCTTGGCCCAAGCCAATTGGTTATTGGTGTCTTTTATTTGTGGCTTCTTTGCAGCAAATCAACCATGAAGGTCTGATTCACACAGTCTTCTCTGAACAGTTGATGTTGATATGTGTCTGTTAATGAACTTATCCTCTGCAGCAGAGGTAAATCTAGGTCTTCCATTCCTGTGGCGGTCCTCATGAGACCCAGTATCATCATATCGTAATGATGGACTGTCATTTCTCTTTGTTTATTTGAGCTGTTCTTGCCATAATATGGACTTGGTCTTTTACCAAATAGGGCTATCTTCTGATTGGCTCAAACACATTAAGAAGGAAAGATATTCCACAAAATAACTTTTAAGAAGGCACACCTGTTAATTGAAATGCATTCCAGGTGACTACCTCATGATGCTGGTTGAAAGAATGTCAAGAGTGTGCAAAGCTGTCATCAATGCAACAGGTGGCTATTTGAAAAATCTCAAATATATTTTAATTTGTTTATCACTTTTTTGTTACTACCGGATTTTTTTTAACCTTTATTTAACCAGGCAAGTCAGTTAAGAACAAATTCTTATTTTCAATGACGGCCTAGGAACAGCATGACAGATTTGTACCTTGTCAGCTCGGGGGTTTGAACTTGCAACCTTCCGGTTACTAGTCCAACGCTCTAACCACTAGGCTACCCGCCGCCCCATGTTATGCTGGGAGGTAGATGATCAGTCTCCCCCTTCCTCAGCTTTTCACCACCGAACAAAGAAACAAGATGTCATTTATAACCCCCCACCCTAAACTGTGTTTGACTGGGCAAATGGCCAAATTACATATACCCTGCTCCAGACTCAATTTACAGACCAATGAAAATGTGGCATATGTAGCGCTGAGTCCAGGACTCACGTCCCACAGATTCTAAACAGATATTGAACTGAAAACCAACTCCTATTGATCGTTAATTCTAGTACTCTCGTCCTCTGCGTTGTATTTATCTTCAAAATACTATTATAGTATCATCATCTTCGAAATGCAAGAGAAAGGCCATAATGTAATATTCTAACCCAGGCGCAATTTAAATGTCTACTGAAGATCTTGTACAGCGCTGTGTACTACTCACAGAACTACATTCAGAGAACTGTGCAAACTGGCTAACCAGAATAGAAAGAGGAGTGGGAGGCCCTGGTGCACATTTGAGCAAGAGACAAGTGCATTAGTGTCTAGTTTGAGAAACACAAACCAGCATCCCGGAGTCGCCTCTTCACTATTGACGTTGAGATTGGTGTTTTGTAGGTACTATTTAATGAAGCTGCCAGTTGAGGACTTGTGAGGCGTCTGTTCCTCAAACTAGACACTCTAATGTACTTGTCCTTTTGATCAGTTGTGCACCGGGGGCTCCCACTCCACTTTCTATTCTGGATAGAGCCAGTTTGCGCTGTTCTGTGAAGGGAGTAGTACACAGCGTTGTACGAGATCTTCAGTTTCTTGGCAATTTCTCGCATGGAATAGCCTTCATTGCTCAGAACAAGAATAGACTGATGAGTTTCAGAAGAAATGGCTTCGTGTCTGGCCATTTTGAGCCTGTAATCCAACCCACAAATGCTGATGCTCCAGATACTCAACTAGTCTAAAGAAGGCCCGTCTTATTGCTTCTTTAATCAGTACAGCAGTTTTCAGCTGTGGTAACATAATTCAAAAAAGGTTTTTCTAATGATCAATTAGCCTTTTAAAATTATAAACTTGGGGGGCGGAGCTAGCATGTTGGAGTGAACGGCTGTGCGTGAGAGGCTCCTGCAACTTTTTTGCGAAATAATCTAATTTAACCTACTTTATGGCACTTTTTACAACAAACGTTTCTTTCTAATACAATATTGTAACTTTTTATATGAAAATGCCGAGTAATAAGCGACCAAAGGACAATAAATCCACAGCGGAGGCCTACTCCCCACTAAACAACGAGACAGACATGGCGGGAGGCACATGCAACAACGTGACACTTACAGAACTTACCCGGGCTTTGGGGGAGCTACGCGTTGCTATAGCTGAGGATCTTAAGACCACTATTGCTGAACTGGACACCAAAATCGAGAGCATCATTCGAACGGTCGCTTCGCATGGCCAGAGTATTGTGGACCTTGAGAAAGCTTCTGAATTCAACGCTGGTAGGATCGACGAGTTAGAGAAGCTATGCACGTCATTGCAGGATACTGTGCAGAGGCTTTCTGTGAAAGTGGTGGACCTGGAGGGCCGATCCAGACTTAATAACCTTCGCGTTGTTGGTCTGGCAGAGGGGATAGAGGCGGACTCTCGCCCCACCAACTTCTTCGCCAAGCTATTGAAGGATGCAATGGGATTGGATGTTTTGGATTCGGATCCCCAGCTGGACCGCGCACTTCGCTCCCTTGTCCCAGTGCCTGGACCGGGCCAACGTCCTCACCCAGTAATCACCTGTTGTCACAGTTTCAAGACCAAGGATCTTATCCTGCGTGAAGCTCGAATGAGGGGCAACCTGTCACATAAAGGGCATCCATTCCGTGTCTATGAGGATTATGCGCCCAATGTGGCAAAGCATCGCGCCGACTACAGAGATGTCATGACCAAACTCTACAAACTCCATCTTCGCCCAGCCTTACTCTTCACTGCAAGACTAAGAATTACCCCGCCTTCCGGTGAGAAGATTTGGCTCTCCTCGGTTTTGGATGCAGAGAAGTTTATCCGGGGATATACACCAATCCCCCGTACAGGTTAGAGTGCCTTGTTATTGCGTGTTAGGGTCTGCTCATGGACTCGAATCCATACTATACCATATTGGGTGAAAACGTATTAAACGGGCTCAACAGGGGCTACCGAGCATGT
The DNA here is from genome assembly GCF_034236695.1 of Oncorhynchus nerka. Classification (NCBI taxonomy): domain Eukaryota; kingdom Metazoa; phylum Chordata; class Actinopteri; order Salmoniformes; family Salmonidae; genus Oncorhynchus; species Oncorhynchus nerka. Next base: position 17,928,381 of record NC_088418.1, read on the forward strand.
AAGACGCTGAGCAGACCAATGGATGGCGGTCAGAGCTCTCATTTAACGTTAAATTCACTTTCATCCCGGCTGTGCTCAGCGATGCATATTTTTTACTTCCAGGTTTGATCACTGACACCTTCGGACGGATATACTTATATTCCCCCACTTTTGTTTTGTTTCGTTATTTATTTTACAATCCTTACATTACTCTTACTACCATACCATTTATTTATTGCTTGCAGGGGACTGGGGGTGATGGTTGGGAGGGGGCAGACACCTGGTTAGCAAGTTGATGTTTTGTGCCGTTCTGCATTTGTCTAGCCGTGGGCCTCTCTCCCGACTTATGTATGTGTAGGTGTGCGTACATATAATTACTATTTGTACTTTATTACTATTTTCTCTTAGCATTTTAGTATTATGTATGTGTATATTTTAAATCAGTGTAGATTGTTATTCTGGGGTATGAATGTTTGTATGTGTATGTGTGCATATGGATGTATATACATATTCTTTAAATATATATTTTTATATATGATTTTTTTGTGTGGGTATGTATACATACATGTATATGAATGTATGCATGTGTGTGTGTATGTATATATATCTATATATAGGTATGTGTATGTGTGTGTATGTATATATATGTGTGTATGTATGTATGTATGTATGTGTATGTGTGTGTGTATGTATATATATATATATATATGTGTATATGTGTATATATGTGTATATGTGTATGTATGTGTATATGTGTATATATATATATATATATATATATATATGTGTATGTATGTATATATGTATGTGTATATGTAGGTATATATATATATATGTGTATGTATAAGGTATATATTTTTATTTATTTTTTATTAAACATATTTTTTTATGGGGGGAACGTTTAATTTAACAAATCCTTGTTCCGATCTCCTGACCCACAGTATGTAAAGGTACGGCTGACTATGTCGGTTGCGGATGGTTTATTTTTTGACCGGCAGTGCTTAGCAATATAATCTTGAGGCTATATCTTGCCTATCTCTGGGATTGACCCAGGATGACCCTTAAATGCGCAATATGTTTAAGTTGCAACTTATTCGGTTTAGGTTTATTAGATGCTAATTGAACACTTAACTCGCGGGAGCCTCCTCAGTTCATATGTTAGTAGAAGTTCTAGGATAGTGAGAGGTGAACGTATAGTTGGGATTTTATTTTTGTTTTACCTCTTTTTCGAGGTCGCGCCGTGCTTTTTTGGCATCGGCCAGACAATGTGTTTATTATTTTTATTTTTCCTTATTTTTCTCTCCTGTTTGTACATGCCTGTTAAATGTGGGTTGATGGGGGGGGGTAAGTGTTGGGAAAATTAGGGGAACAGGGTGGGAAGTATAGGTGCTTGCAGGGGGAGAGGGGTGGATTGGATACTGCTCGGGTGTAGGTGCTACATATGCTGATCGTGATGGTTTGGTGCGCTTTCTTACCTTTTTATCAAGTTGCATGGTATGCAAGCCACCATAGGAACTACAAACGAGAGGAGGGCGGGGCTTACATTCACTTCCTGGAATGTCAAGGGTTTAAACGAACCAATTAAGAGGGGCAAGGTCCTAGCCCACTTGAAAGCACTCTCGTCTGATATTATATTTTTGCAAGAAACCCATCTGAAGAATAACTCTCATAGCAGACTTAAGTGTAGGTGGGTGGGGCAAGTGTATCACTCTAACTTCTCTGCCAAAACGAGAGGCACAGCGATTCTGGTACGGAAAGGAATTCCCTTTCTACATAAAACCACTATTGCGGATAAAGAGGGTCGGTATGTGATCGCAATAGGAGAAATCCACTCTACCTCAGTAACTCTACTAAATATCTATGGGCCAAACATTGACAACCCCTCTTTTTTCAAAAGAGTCCTTGCCCTGATTCCAGATATCTCCCATACTAACCTGGTCATTGGAGGGGACCTTAACTGTGTGCTAGACCAATATTTGGATAGATCCTCTACCCGGCGAACCCCTACCTCCTATTCAAGCGAATTCTTGAATACCTACATAAAAAATTCTAACTTATTTTATATATGGAGGATTGCTAACCCTGCGGGTAGGGAATACTCCTTTTACTCTCATGTTCACAAGGTTTACACTCGAATTGACTACTTTTTGTTGGATGCTAGACTACTCCCCTATACCTCTAATGTGAGGTATCATGATATTATAATCTCGGACCACAGTCCACTCACCTTCTCCCTGAGATTGGGTGACATTGTACCAAACGAGAGGGTCTGGAGGTTGAATCCTCAGCTCCTCACAGAACCAACATTTTGTGAATATCTTAAAGATCAAATTTTTCTTTGATACCAACGACAACACAGAGACCTCCCCAGCATTATTGTGGGAAACATTGAAGGCTTATCTGAGAGGCTGTATCATCTCCTTTCAGGCTGCCAGGAGTAGGCAAAACAGAGGAAAACTGGAAGAACTAGAGGGACAAATTCACTTACTGGATAGGGAGAATGCTAGCCACCCATCTATGGAGAAACATAAAAAAATTACCTCTTTAAAATGTGAATATAATCAGATTCTCTCAGCTAAAATTGCTAAATCTTTTCTCTATGCCAAGCAAACATATTTTGAGTTTGGTGACAAACCACACAAATTACTCGCCAGACAACTTCGAAAAAATGTGAGTGACCGAATGATTCACAGGGTTAAATCTGCATCTGGGGAATTACTCTCTTCCCCCAAAGACATCAATGACAGATTCCGGCAGTTTTATGAGACTCTATATACATCTAAAGTGGATCCTAACCCCTTAATTATGCAAACATTTTTGGAGGACTGTAGTCTTCCTGCCCTGAACCAGGAAGATTCTAACTTCCTGAATAAGGAAATATCTCTTGATGAAATTCGGGAAACAATTAAATCTCTAAAGAGTGGCAAGACCCCGGGCCCAGATGGATACCCTGGTGAATTCTATAAAACATTCAGCAACATGCTCTCTCCCTATCTACACAAATGTTGATTCAGGCCAATGAGGATGGAGCTCTCCCTTCTACTTTGGACGAAGCGTTCATTACAGTTATACATAAGAAGGGTAAAGATCCAGAAGAGGTAGGGTCATACAGACCAATATCTCTCCTTAATACAGACCAAAAGATTTTTGCAAAAACTCTGGCTAACAGGCTTAGCACTTTAATTGGCAAATTGGTCCATTCGGATGAGACTGGCTTTATCCCTAACAGAAACTCATTCTTCAATCTCAGGCGCCTCTTCAATATTATGTATTCTCAGAGGTTACCCAACGTGGTCCTTGCCGTCATATCTCTTGACGCCGAAAAGGCCTTTGACCAAGTTGAGTGGACCTATCTATTCAAGGTCCTACAGAAATGGATCCAGCTTTTATATAGGAACCCCTGTGCCAGAATACTCACTAACCAATCATTGTCGCCCCGATTTAACCTCAACAGGGGGACAAGGCAGGGTTGTGCGCTGTCGCCTATGCTCTTCGCCCTAATTATCGAACCGCTCGCTCAGACGATTAGATCTCATGCAGCAATACACGGCTATAATACTAAAGATACTCTAAATAAGATCTCCCTATACGCAGATGACATCCTCCTCTATGTAACAGAACCCCAGGCTAGTATCCCAGCTATTCTTGATGTGATCAATTTGTTTGGTACCTTCTCGGGATACAGAATAAATTGGAACAAGAGTGAATTAATGCCCATACGGTCGCAAAATACCTCCTGGCTAGAACATCTCCCAAGTTATCTTCAGAAAAATTTACCTACCTAGGAATTGTAGTTACCAAACAATACTCCTTACTATTTAAAGAGAATTTCCCCTCTCTGATACAAAAACTCAAAGCAAACATACTATTTTGGAGAACTCTCCCAATTTCCCTGCTCGGAAGAATTAATGCCATTAAAATGGTCTTCCTCCCACAACTGCTCTACCTATATCAGAACATCCCAGTATTCATACCTAAATCCTTTCATAAACAACTGGACTCAATAATCAATCCTTTCATCTGAGATTATAAAACACACAGGATAGGTAAAAAACACCTCTGTAAATCCAAGATGGAAGGAGGATTGTCTCTCCCAAATTTTATATTTTATTACTGTGCCGCTAACCTCCGCATTGTTACGTTTCTGTTGGATGACATACTCCCGGCATCCAGCTGGCTTAGTATGGAGCGTGAGGAGTGTCACCCCTTCTCTATTGGCGCTGTGATATTGTCGCCTGTCAATCTGGAGATGTCACTTTATTGTAACAATCCTATTATACATAGCACAGTCCGAATCTGGAAGCAAATGAAAGTCCACTTTGAGCTTAGACCAATGTCATTCATGCTCCCTGTCGCCAGGAATCCCTCCTTTGCCCCCTCTAACCTTGATAACACCTTTGAGCGATGGGGAGAGTTGGGGATAAGTACCATAGGGGATTTATACATAGAAGGGACCTTTGCTTCCTTTGAGCTTCTGAGGGAAACTTATAATCTTCCCAGAAGTAATTTTTTCAGATACCTACAAATTAGAGACTATGTTAGAAAACACCTCCCAACATTCGGGAATGCTAAACCTTCCATGTTTGACGGATGCATAAAAATATGCCCCACCTCAGATAAACTGATATCGCGTCTATATGATGCTTTTCAATCTGTTAGCACACCTTCTACTGATGCCATCAAGGCAAAATGGGAGGAAGAACTAGGGACTGACATCTCGGTGGCAGACTGGGAAGAGAGCTTGGAGTATATCCACACATGCTCCATTAATTCCAGACATTGTCTCATACAATTCAAGGTATTACACAGATTACACTATTCCAAAACTAAACTGCATAGGATATTTCCTGACACATCCCCTACATGTGATAAATGTCAGGCTACGCAGGGTACACTACTCCACTGCTTTGCCCTATGCTTTAGCTTGCATGGTTATTGGTGTGGAATTTTTAGGATCCTCTCTCTGAAGTTTTGGAGACTTCAATAGATCCAGACCCGCTTCTGATAATCCTGGGAGTATCTGAGTCCCTAAACGGATTAACCAACCCCCAAAAACATCTAATCTCGTATGGTCTCATCTCGGCAAAAAAACTAATATTGTTGTTTTGGAAAAGGAGGGAAGCGCCCTCTACCAAATTATGGCTCAGTGAATTGGCAAACACTGTACACTTAGAAAGAATTGGATATATTCTGAACAATAAATTATCAACATTTGATCAAATCTGGCAGCCTTTCCTCTCCTACTTGGACGAGTCGGCGCTGTGAATTTGTACTTATTAACGCACTCTCAATTGTAATATTTTAATCTACCTTTGGGCAGCATGTGCTGGCCCTGCCACCCGAGCAGTTGAGAGGGGGGGGGGGGGTTTGTATGGCGGGTGTTTTGTATTATTTTGTTCTGCACCCAGAACTCTGGGTCTTGTTGTTCCTGTCTGCTCTTTTATGTTTAGATAAGAATTGTATACCTGTCATGTATACCTATACACCATTCTTGTGTGTGTCTAATAAAAATATTTGAAACAAAATTATAAACTTGGATTAGAAAACAAACCTGCCATTGGAACACAGGAGTGATGGTTGCTGATAATGGCCTCTGTACGCATATGTAGATATATCATAAAATATCTGCCGGTTCCAGCTGCAATAGTCATTTACAACATGAACAATATCTACACCGTATTTCTGATCAATTTGATGTTATTTTAATGGACAAAAAAGTGCTTTTCTTTCACAAACAAGGCCATTTCTTAAGTGACCCCAAACTTTTGAACAGTGTATATATTCTGGTATTGTCCCCCGTGTAGCTTGTCTCTGGTCACAGGTTCAGGAATGTCTGAAAAATCACAACATGCCCTCAACAGTAATCATACGAATAGCAGTGTTGGGTCGATTTGGAAAGCCATAGTCAATACACAAATTCAAATATTAATCTTTAACTTACAATCTGTAGATACATTGCGATTTAGAATGGTTCAGAATTCATGTAAGACACAACACAGTTGAAAAATATATGACCCATGGAAATGAAGACGGTGGATTGGGCAGAGCGTAGCTATAGAGGTGGCATTAAAAAGCTCATGATCTGTAATAGTTATTACTGAAAACACTAATGTCTACCGGAGATTTCTGAATACTATCGATCTAAAATGTAATGTGTATATCCAAAAAACTGTGCATAAAAGTACCATTTATGTCAAATATACAGTGGGGAGAAGAAGTATTTGATACACTGCCGATTTTGCAGGTTTTCCCTACTTACAAAGCATGTAGAGGTCTGTAATTTTTTATCATAGGTACACTTCAACTGTGAGAGACGGAATCTAAAACAAAAATCCAGAAAATCACATTGTATGATTTTTAAGTAATTAATTTGCATTTTATTGCATGACACAAGTATTTGATACATCAGAAAAGCAGAACTTAATATTTGGTGCAATTACAGAGATCATACGTTTCCTGTAGTTCTTGACCAGGTTTGCACACACTGCAGCAGGGATTTTGGCCCACTCCTCCATACAGACCTCCAGATCCTTCAGGTTTCAGGGCTGTCGCTGGGCAATAAAGACTTTCAGCTCCCTCCAAAGATTTTCTAATGGGTTCAGGTCTGGAGACTAGCTAGGCCACTTCAGGACCTTGAGATGCTTCTTACGGAGCCACTCCTTAGTTGCCCTGGCTGTGTGTTTCGGGTCATTGTCATACTGGAAGACCCAGCCACGACCCATCTTCAATGCTCTTACTGAGGGAAGGAGGTTGTTGGCCAAGATCTCGCGATACATGGCCCCATCCATCCTCCCCTCAATACGGTGCAGTTGTCCTGTCCTATTCCCTTTGCAGAAAAGCATCCCCAAAGAATGATATTTCCACCTCCATGCTTCACGGTTGGGATGGTGTTCTTGGGGTTGTACTCTTCCTTCTTCTTCCTCCAAACACGGCTAGTGGAGGTTAGACCAAAAACCTCTATTTTTGTCTCATCAGACCACATGACCTTCTCCCATTCCTCCTCTGGATCATCCAGATGGTCATTGGCAAACTTCAGACGGGCCTGGACATGCGCTGGCTTGAGCAGGGGGACCTTGCATGCGCTGCAGGATTTTAATCCATGACGGCATAGTGTGTTACTAATGGTTTTCTTTGAGACTGTTGTCCCAGCTCTCTTCAGGTCATTGAACAGGTCCTGCCGTGTAGTTCTGGGCTGATCCCTCACCTTCCTCATTGATGCCCCACAAGGTGAGATCTTGCATGGAGCCCCAGACCGAGGGTGATTGACCGTCATCTTGAACTTCTTCCATTTTCTAATAATTGCGCCAACAGTTGTTGCCTTCTCACCAAGCTGCTTGCCTATTGTCCTGAAGCCCATCCCAGGCTTGTGCAGGTCTACAATTTTATCCCTGATGTCCTTACACAGCTCTCTGGTCTTGGCTATTGTGGAGAGGTTGGAGTCTGTTTGATTGAGTGTGTGGACAGGTGTCTTTTATACAGGTAACGAGTTAAAACAGGTGCAGTTAATACAGGTAATGAGTGGAGAACAGGAGGGCTTCATAAAGAAAAAGTAACAGGTTTGTGAGAGCTGGAATTCTTACTGGTTGGTAGGTGATCAAATACTTATGTCATGTAATAAAATGGTAATTAATTACTTAAAAATCATACAATGTGATTTTCTGGATTTTTGTTTTAGATTCCGTCTCTCACAGTTGAAGTGTACCTATGATAACAATTACAGACCTCTACAAGCTTTGTAAGTAGGAAAACCTGCAAAATCGGCAGTGTATCAAATACTTGTTCTCCCCGCTGTATATGTAACAAAAAAGCAGTGAAAATTTAAATGGGAAACAAAGTTACTTTTGTCCTCCGAAGAGGGACAATAAAGAGGGATAGATGGGCCAATAAAGAAAAGAAATACAAAAACACCTGCTAAATCATGATTTGTCCAAATGATCAAAGTTCTTCGTATTCCACAGTCTGAGACTATACGATGCCGTCCTATGTTACCTGCTTCTGTACACGAGATATTAGTGCATCATTGAATACATCCATTAAACAGCACAGAATGCCTATTTCTGAATGGTACCAAACATGCCTGAGTGCGTATGGTACAGATGTACCGAACATTCTTGTGTCTATGGTACACATGTAGTGATGCCTGTGTGTGTATTAGGGTTGGGCTGATATATTATTAAATAAATGGAATATCGTGATATTTGACATTGTTGATATTGTGGAGTGCAAGACGATATATAATGACTATACTCTATTTGAACTTTACAAATCAAAACTGTATCATTATGTTGAAAATGAAGTCTAAATAGATTAACTAAGACTTATTTTTTCACCAAAAGAAGATTATTTAATAAGAATGCAACCATAATATCATAAATAAGGACAAAAATGGCACAGCCTTGAATTTTGTAGTCATTAACGGCAGAGCTTTTATAGTGTGTAATGTACAAATGTAACAAACATGAGTCTTGTTGTGTGTAGAACGTGTGTGTGTGAATGGATCTGTGAAAATCAATGGTTGCAGAATGGACTGGTGACCCTCCATCCATTCCAGTCTCCTGTCACTCTAACCTGAATCACTCTCTTCCTCTCTCTCTCTCTTCTTCCTTGTTGTTTCTCTCCCTCTGCCTCTCCCACACTGCCCTTGGCAAGGAGTGGAACAGCTAGTGCATTACTTCAGAGATACGGCGTGGTACAGTAGCCTTTCAGATTTCTTTTAACTCCTCCTCCCTTTTCTCCATTCCCTCCATCCATCCTGTCTGCATGATGAGGAATGCCTGGTCCTGGTCTGATGATTCCCCTATCTGTCCTGTGTCTGGCGTTGTTGTCCCTCCCTGGCGCATTCCCATCTGTAGTGTTTCTATCAGACCATCCTGCATCGCCTGCAATTCACATCTTCTTCCTCCTACACTCTTCATCTTCCTCTCTCTCTCTCTCTCTCTCTCTCTCTCTCTCTCTCTCTCTCTCTCTCTCTCTCTCTCTCTCTCTCTCTCTCTCTCTCTCTCTCTCTCTCTCTCTCTCTCTCTCTCTCTCTATCTGCCTCTCTCTCTCTCTCTCTCTCTCTCTCTCTATCTGCCTCTCTCTCTCTCTCTCTCTCTCTCTCTCTATCTGCCTCTCTATCTGCCTCTCTGTCTTCCAATTCCCTCCACCTTCTCCCCTACATGTCTGGCCTTGCATCCCTCCACCTTTCTACATTTTACTCTGTAGTTATTTAGTAGCTGCTTCTTTCCAGAGCAATTTTATAATCCAGTCCGATTATTTAGGTACTCTGCTGTTTGGCTAAATACAGACAGTGGCATCTGCTTCCAAGTAGATATATTTAACCACAATAAACTGGATCTGCCTGATAACAGGGAATATTCATGCCTGAACATTTTCTGGAAAACAAAATCTATACTGTGACTGATTTGAACAAATATACTGAACAAAAATATGAGTGCAACATGCATTTGACTGAGTTACAGTTCATATAAGGAAATCAGTCAATTGAAATACATAACGTCTTAATCTATGGATTTCACTTGACTGGGAATACAGATACAGTTGAAGTCGCAAGTTTACTTGAAGTCATTAAAACTTGTTTTTCAACCACTCCACACCTTTCTTGTTAACAAACTATAGTTTTGGCAAGTCGGTTAGGACATCTACTTTGTGCATAACACAAGTCATTTTTCCAACAATTGTTTACAGACTGATTGTTGAATTATAACTCACTGTATCACAATTCCATTGGGTCAGAAGTTTACATCATTTAAGTTGACTGTGCCTTTAAACAGCTTTGAAAATTCCCGAAAATTATGTCATGGCTTTAGAAGCTTCTGATAGGCTAATTGACATAATTTGAGTCAATTGGAGGTGTGTCTGTGGATGTATTTCAAGGCCTACCTTCAAACTCAGTGCCTTTTTGCTTGACATCATGGGAAATTCAAAAGAAATCAGCAAAATTGTAGACCTCCACAAGTCTGTTTCATCCTTGGGAGCAATTTCCAAATTCCTGAAGGTCCCACGTTCATCTGTACAAACAATAATACACAAGTATAAACACCCTGGGACCACGCAGCCGTCATACCGCTCAGGAAGGAGATGTGTTCTGTCTTCTCGAGATGAACGTACTTTGGTGCGAAAAGTGCAAATGAATCCCAGAACAACAGCAAAGGACCTTGTGAAGATGCTGGAGCAAACAGGTGCAAAAGTATCTGTATCCACAGTAAAGCGAGTCCTATATCGACATAACCTGAAAGGCCGCTCAGCAAGAAAGAAGGCTTTCGACTCTGTCAATCACCATATTATCGGCAGATTCAGTAGCCTCGGTTTTTCTAATGACTGCCTTGCCTGGTTCTCCAACTACTTTGCAGACAGAGTTCAGTGTGTCAAATCGGAGGGCATGTTGGCCGGTCCTCTGGCAGTCTCTATGGGGGTGCCACAGGGTTCAATTCTCTTGCTGCGGGCGATTCCCTGATCCACCTCTACGCAGACGACACCATTCTGTATACTTCTGGCCCTTCCTTGGACACTGCTATCTAACCTCCAAACGAGCTTCAATGCCATACAACACTCCTTCAGTGGCCTCCAACTGCTCTTAAAACGCTAGTAAAACCAAATGCATGCTTTTCAACCGTTCGCTGCCTGCACCCGCAAGCCCGACTAGCATCACCACCCTGGATGGTTCCTACCTAGAATATGTGGACATCTATAAGTACCTAGGTGTCTGGCTAGACTGTAAACTCTCCTTCCAGACTGATATCAAACATCTCCAATCCAAAATCAAATCTAGAATCGGCTTTCTATTTCGCAACAAAGCCTCCTTCACTCACGCCGCCAAACTTACCCTAGTAAAACTGACTATCCTACCGATCCTCGACTTCGGCGATGTCATCTACAAAATGGCTTCCAATACTCTCCTCAGCAAACTGGATACAGTTTCACAGTGCCATCCGCTTTGTTACTAAAGCACCTTATACCACCCACCACTGCGACCTGTATGCTCTAGTCGGCTGGCCCTCGCTACATATTCGTCGCCAGACCCACTGGTCCAGGTCATATACAAGTCCTTGCTAGGTACAGCTCCGCCTTATATCAGTTCACTGGTCACGATGGCAACACCCACCCGTAAGCATGTGCTCCAGCAGGTGTATCTCACTGATCATCCCTAAAGCCAACACCTCATTCGGCCGCCTTTCCTTCCAGTTTTCTGCTGCCTGTGACAGGAACGAATTGCACAAGTCATTGAAGTTGGAGACTTTTATCTCCCTCACCAACTTTAAACATCTGCTATCTGAGCAGCTAAATGATCGCTGCAGCTGTACATAGTCTATCGGTAAATAGCCCACCCAATTTACCTACCTCATCCCCATACTGTTTTTATTTATTTACTTTTCTGCTCTTTTGCACACCACTATCTCTACCTGCACATGACCATCTGATAATTTATCACTCCAGTGTTAATCTGCAAAATTGTAATTATTCGCCTACCTCCTCATGCGTTTTGCACACAATGTATATAGACTATTTTTTCTTCTTCTACTGTGTTATTGACTTGTTTATTGTTTACTCCATGTGTAACTCTTTGTTGCTGTCTGTTCACACTCCTATGCTTTATCTTGGCCAGGTCGCAGTTGTAAATGAGAACTTGTTCTCAACTAGCCTACCTGGTTAAATAAAAAAAGAATAATCATAAAAAAGAATCCACTGCTCCAAAACTGCCATAGAAAAGCCAGACTACGGTTTGCAACTGGCATTGGGACAAAGATCGTACTTTTTGGAGAAATGTCCTCTGGTCTGATGAAACAAAAATAGAACTGTTTGTCCATAATGACCATCATTATGTTAAGAGGAAAAGGGGGAGGCTTGCAAGCCGAAGACCACCATCCCAACCGTGAAGCACGGGGGTGGCACCATCATGTTGTGGGGGTGCTTTGCTGCAGGAGGGACTAGTGCACTTCACAAAATAGATGGCATCATGGATATATTGAAGCAACATCGCAAAACATCAGTCAGGAAGTTAAAGCTTGGTTGCAAATGGGCCCAAGCATACTTCCAAATTTGTGGAAAATTGGCTTAAGGACATCAAAGTCAAGGTATTGGAGTGGCCATCACAAAGCCCTGACCTCAATCCCATAGAAAATTTGTGGGCAGAACAGAAAAGGCGTGTGCGAGCAAGAAGGCCTTACAAACCTGACTCCGTTACACCAGCTCTGTCAGGAGGAATGGGCCAAAATTCACCCAACTTATTGTTGGAAGCTTGTGGAAGGCTACCCGAAACCTTTGACCCATGCACGTAGTCTCCGATTGTGAGGCCGGTTGAGACGTACTGCCAAATTCTCTAAAACAACCTATGGTAAAGAAATGAACATTAAATTCTCTGGAAACAGCTCTGTTGGACAGTCCTGAAGTAAGCATGCCAATTCTGTGGCATTGTGTTGTGTGACAAAACTGCACATCCAGAGTGGCCTTTTGTCCCAGCACTTAACATGTTGCGTTTATATTTTTGTTCAGTGTATGTGTCTCGTCATCCATCACAGCCTCCGTCATGGATCTGAAAAATTGCATTTCCCCCCTCTCCTTTCTATAATTTGAATTACTATTAATTCAATTCAGACGTGCGAGAATTCAAATGAAATTGAGAAAGAGAGAGAGAGAGAACCCAAGTAGCATGACACAAATTTGATCTTAAATTATAAACATATCACATTTGCATAATAAGAGTTTACTTTAATTGAAAAATCTTATTTTAACAGTCCTTGTTGGATTGTGAGTGTTTGTCTCATTTTGAAGGTAAAGGAAGAAAAAAAAAGTTATGAAATCTTTTTACATTGCATGTTGGAATTTACAAGGGTTGAAGTCCTCTGCTTTTGGACTAAAGAGCAGAAACCCAGACTTCCTGAAATAAATTGATGATGTTGATATTGTAGTACTACAGGAAACATGGTGCAGAGGTGATGTTTCCACTGGCTGTCCACTAGCTTATAGGGAGATAATCATACCAACCACTAAATTAAAAGGAATCAGACAGGGCAGAGACTCAGGGGGAATGCTAATATGGTATATATCTGAATCGAATTGATCAAAACAGGAGAATTCTTTATATGGTTAAAAATCAACAAGGAGGCTATCTTGACAGACAAAAACATCTTCCTCTGTGCCACATACATTCCCCCCTCAGTCACCCTACTTCAATGAAGAGAGTTTCTCCATTCTAGAGGGGGAAATTAGTCACTTTCAGGCCCAAGGCAACGTACTGGTCTGTGGAGACCTGAATGCTAGAACAGCAGAAGAACAAGACACTATTAACAGTCATGGAGATAAACACCTACCAGGAAGCAACAATCTTTCCCTCCCCACATACCCCCATAGAAACTCATCCCTTGGCAGCAGCACTGTAGACTACTTCCTCACCGACCTAAACCCAGAGTCTCTCAGAGCCTTCACAGTCAGCCCACTAACACCTCTCTCAGACCACAGTAAAATCACAGTGTATCTGAGAAGAGCAGAACCCATCCATGAAGCATCACGGCCCAATAAATTACATGGTACAAAACAGGCCTATAGATGGAGTGCAAACAGTACAGACATCTACCAAAAAGCAATTAGTAGCCAAAAAAATACAATCTCTCCTGGACAACTTTTTAGCCTTAACATTCTCCTACAGCAATGAAGGTGTAAATTTGGCTGTTTGGAACATAAACTTTATATTTGACAAATTAGCCTCCTTGGCTAATTTAAAGACGCATAAGATCAAACCAGAAATAACAGATCATGAAAAATGGTTTGATAATGATTGCAAAAATCTAAGAAGGTCATTGAGAAATATATCTAATCATAAACACAGAGTACCAGACAACAAAAATATACGCCTTCAATATGGGGAAACACTGAAGCAATACAAACACAACCTAAGAACAAAAAAGCAACAGCACATTAGAAATCAGCTGGATGGAATTGAGGAATCCATAGAATCAAACCACTTCTGGGAGAATTGGAATAAATTAAACAAACTTGAATTGGCTATCCAAAATGGGGATATGTGGAGAACCTCTACAGCAATATAACAAAGAGCCCAGAACAAAAAGATATACAAGAAAAATTACAAATCCTTGAATCAGCAGTCAAAGACTATCAGAATCCTGTGGATATACCCCAATTACAGAAGAAGAATTATTGGAAAAACTATGCACTCTCCAACCCAAAAAGGTCTGTTGCGCTGATGGTATTGTAAATTAAATTATCAAATATACAGGCCACAAATTCAAATTGGCTATACTCAAACTCTTCAACATTATCCTCACTGCAGGTATTTTCCCCGATATTTGGAACAAGGGATTGATCACATAAAAATGGAGACAAATTTGACCCCAGTAATTACAGAGGAATTTGTGTTAACAGCAACTTGGGGGAAATTCTCTGCAGTATTATAAATAGCAGACTACATCATTTCCTTGACGAACACAACGTCCTGAGCAGAAGCCAGATTGGATTTCTAAAAAATTATCGTACAACAGACCACATTTACACCCTCCACACTAATTGATAAACAAGTAAACCAAAACAAAGGCAAAAGCATTTGATTCAATTTGGCACGAAGGTCTGTTTTATAAACTAATAGAAAGTGGTATTGGAGGGAAAACATGATTTTATTAAATCAATGTACACTAAAAACAAATGTGCGGTTAAAATTGGCAACAAGCAAACAGACTTCTCTCAGGGACGGGAGTGAAACAGGGCTGCCCAATAAGTCCAGCACTATTTAACATCTACATTAATGATTTGGCAAAAACATTAGAAGAATCGGCAGTACCTGGTATCACCCTACACAACACTGATATCAAGTGTCTGCTGTACGCAGATGACCTGGTGCTGCTGTCTCCCACTAAAGAGGGGCTACAGCAGCACCTAGATCATCTGCACAGGTTCTGTCAGACCTGGGCTCTGACCGTTAACCTAAAAAACCCAAATATAATGATATTCCAAAAAAGGTCTGGAAATAAGGATGACAAATATAAATTCTATTTGGACACAATTCTATTAGAACACACCAAAAACTACACATATCTAGGACTAAATATCAGCAACACAGGTAGCTTTCAAATGGCTATGAATGAGCTGAGAGACAAAACAAGAAGAGCATTCTATGCCATTAAAAGGAACATTAAAATAGAAATTCTAATTAGAATCTGGTTCAAAATGTTTCAATCAGTTATAGAACCAATTGCTCTGTATGGCAGTTAAGTATGGGGTCCAATCTCTAATAATGAATTTACCAAATGGGACAAACATCCAATTGAAATACTGCATGCAGAGTTTTGCAAGACTGTATTGCAAGTGCAAAGAAAAACTCCAAATAACGCATGTAGAGCAGAATTGGGCCAATACCCCCTCCTCATTCGAATAGAAAAAAGAGCCATCAAATTTTACAACCATCTAAAAACAAGTGACCCCAAAACATTCCATCACACCGCTCTACAATGTCAAGAGATTAAAAAAAGAGAAGAGTCCCCTCAGCCAGCTGGTTCTAAGGCTCAGTTCACCAACTCAAACCAACCCCATAGAGCCTCAGGACAACACTCAGAAAATCTGGCCCAACCAAATCAAAACAAAAATTAAAATATATCACCTATTGGAAAGACACCACAAAAAAATCAAAGTATGAGATGGGGTGGACAAGCGGAACACTCTGGATTTGGTCATCGAGAGGTACTCTCCATCCACCCACGCATGCGCTTCAGTGTCCCTGTCTGACTGTGTGGGGGGGGGGACAAGGTGAATCCCTCCTTGAAACACCTGCTGGGCTTTATAAACCAGACTCTCCTCCTCTCCAGTGCTGCGTTGGGCTCCAGAAATCCATGTCACCTTTCATTAGCTACCACTCCCTAATCCCCCGCGAGTTGTCATCCATTATTTATGAAGCCTCGTCCGAGGGCCAGAAACCTCCCCACCTCCACGTCTTCAGGCGTCATCCCCTCCATCGCAGACTTTGAAAAGTGCCTGGCAGACATAACAGTCTGCTGTCCAGTAAAGGGGGCAGGGGGACACCTTCTTACCTGACTGTCTGGACTCTGGAGGAAAGGGATGTTTTTCCTGTTGAAATAACCCCAGGGCCAACAGAGCAGCACTGACATTAAAGCCAGAGATCGGCCCAATAGGTAGCGTCAGGGGGAGTGTGGCGTGGTGTAGAAATGCTGCTTAGCACAGTGCTAGGGGATCGGCTGGGGGGGGAGGTGATGTAGTATACAGCGATGGCCACAGGGTGGCAGTGTGGACTAGTGAATTCGTCTCCATAGTCAATGAATGGCGGTGAGAAGAGGAGGGCTGATCTGGCGGAGCTTTGAGACGTCTGATCGGCTAAGATGTCGAAGCTCAACGCTAGCCGTGTGAATGTTTCCATACGTAGATCTCTGTGCAATGTATCAAAAGGATAACTGCACCTGTGTATGGTTCCTCTCTCCCAGACTTCAGTGTAATGGAACTGAGAATGATGTAATGAAACGGAATGCACTTGTATGATTGCAGACTGTGTGTCAGATCTGTTTAGATCTCTATCTATTGTTAAACTAACATGGTAAACACCTCCGAAATATAAATTAAGTCGTCACCTTGCCTTGCAATTGGGATTTGTTGCTGTTTTTGCAGGTGTAAAAAATAAACATCTTCCACCTGCACTGGCCAGCCTCCCACCTCCCTCCCACCCCCCAAACAGACGAATCATCTGACAGAATAATTCCCTTTGAGTCAGCCAGCCTCGATCTAGTGCTTCCTCTCCTCTCTTTCCCTTTCCTCTCTCTCGCTCTCTCGTTCTCACTCTCACTCGTCTTTCTATCATTCTCTCTTATCTCTCTCTTTATCTCTTTCTCTCGATCTCCCTCGTGCTCTCTCTGTCTCATAGTCTGATTGACTGACAGGCGTGTATGAGGCAGGGCTGCCGCCATGTTCCCCATTCAACAAGCAGCGTTAAATGTTAATGAGCGGGCTGAAGTGGGCCCCCGATGTGCACACCCTAACCTTTCTCTAATTGAGGATGTGCTGGCATAGCGGCACACCGGGGCACCTTGTTACGCTGGTGCCTGGCGGCCAGACACAGCCCGGAGAGCTACTGTCATCCCATGTCTTCCTTATTTTTCAGCAGCGAAGCGACGTGTGGTATGGTGTTGCAGAGGTGAGCGAGTCGGCAGGCAGGAGGAGGGCTCTTTTGATGGTGACCTCCCCCACCCAGCCTCTGCAGTGGTACATCAGTGATGATAAGTTTAGAGAGAGATGACTACTGTACTGTAGCACGCGGCCTGGCTGCTGTCTCCAAAGAGTGCCCGGAATCAAAGCCCCAATCTCCTACGGCGTTTCATGTGTTGAATGCGCACAATTAGTTTCTCTCTCTACAGTCATGAAAAAAGGGAGAGGCGCTACAGTACACAGTGTCTAGCCTCGTGGGAATTGTAGGCTTGTTGTGCAACTGTTAGGCGAAACAGACTGGACAAAATGTTTTGGTTTCGCGAGCCGAAGAACAGAAATGATTTATATGATGGCGTACAATGGTTCATGCTGTAGTTTGTTTATATACAGTTTTAGATGCTTATCGTATGTTGTTTCTCTCCTCCCCCAGCCTCAAATACTACAGCCTTCCAGGCCATGGCCCAACAGCGTGCAGCAACCTCAACCCCAGGAAAGACTAACAAGCTCAGCCCACACCGAGGCCCCCCGGGACTCCTCCAACCCAGGCTGTGGGGACCCGGCCAAAATGATTCCTGCCCCTAGCCTCCCGCAGTCCCCCGGCTCTCTGAAAACAGCCTCCATCCCTAAAAGGCCACAGGAAGGCCCCATAACCAACTCCACCCAGACGTCCATGGCAGGCTTCCCCAGGGTGGTGAGAGGAATCCAGTTTAGGAGCAGTCCCAGGCCGGGCTTCACAACTCCACAGTCCAGGCTGCTCCCACCTCCCTTCAGAGGTCTGCCCTGCTACAGCTCCTCGAACCAGGCCTCTGCCTCCTCCCAGGGCCCTGCACTGCCGGCCTGCCCCCGGACCAGAGCACCCAGACAGACTCCAGGCCTCAGAGAACCAGAGATTGGCGGGCTCAAGGCCAGAGGTCTAGTCCATCCCAGCCTCTTACGACTTCCCAAGCCAAAGAGCCACTGACCGCTATCTCTCAACTCTCAAACATTGCCATGTAGCAAGACCACTCAGCACCACCTTCTACCCATTCAAACCCAAAAGATCTAACTTCTTCTAAAGGCTTCCAGGCCTCACCTCAGCAAGGTTACCGTGTCTACCCTGTAAGAATGGAAGACTTGTAGATTATATCCGAAATAACAAACTAGGTGGTTCATGCCCTGAATGCTGATTAGCTGACAGCCGTGGTATATCAGACTGTATACTACGGGTATGACAAAACATTTGTTTTTACTGTTCTAATTACGTTGGTAACCAGTTTATAATAGCAATAAGGCACCTCGGGGGTTCGTGGTATATTTCCAATATACCACGGCTAAGGGCTGTGTGCAGGCACCCCGTGTTAAATTGTGCTTAAGAACAGCCCTTAGCCGTTGTATATTGGCCATATACCACACCTTCTCGGGCCTTATTGCGTAAATAAATATATGACCCCACAGACTATTTTAGCTTGCCTGCTGCGCTTCCAGTAAGACTCACTCAAGGTCCGAAATAAAATTGACCCGTGTGCATTTGGTATCTGCCTTATACAAAGGCGTCAAGCATAACACAATAATGGTTTTTCCCCTCCAAAAGCACGCTTCAGTACAATCTATCAAATCAAATCAAATTGTAGACCTTACCGTGAAATGCTTACTTGCAAGCCCTGTACAGAGTGCAGTCTAGATCAGTTAAATGCACATATTGTTTGTGTGAAATGTTGTTTCAAAGTGTGAACTTTCAGGATGCTTGACACTTACAGTCCCTCCAGAACTTTTACTCTCTGGCCAAAACGTGTCCCAGATGATGGTTCCTCATGCATACGTACACCACAACATATCCCAGATGATGGTTCCTCATGCATACGTACACCACAACATATCCCAGATGATGGTTCCTCATGCGTACGTACACCACAACGTATCCCAGATGATGGTTCCTCATGCATACGTACACCACAACATATCCCAGATGATGGTTCCTCATGCATACGTACACCACAATATATCCCAGATGATGGTTCCTCATGCATACGTACACCACAACATATCCCAGATGATGGTTCCTCATGCATACGTACACCACCACATATCCCAGATGATGGTTCCTCATGCATACGTACACCACCACATATCCCAGATGATGGTTCCTCATACATACGTACACCACAACATATCCCAGATGATGGTTCCTCATGCATACGTACACCACAATATATCCCAGATGATGGTTCCTCATGCATACGTACACCACAACATATCCCAGATGATGGTTCCTCATACATACGTACACCACAACATATCCCAGATGATGGTTCCTCATACATACGTACACCACAACATATCCCAGATGATGGTTCCTCATGCATACGTACACCACAACATATCCCAGATGATGGTTCCTCATGCATACGTACACCACAACATATCCCAGATGATGGTTCCTCATACATACGTACACCACAACATATCCCAGATGATGGTTCCTCATGTGTACGTACACCACAACATATCCCAGATGATGGTTCCTCATGCATACGTACACCTAAACGTATCCCAGATGATGGTCCTGCGTGCGTAGGTACACCGCAAGTACAACTATCTGACCTTAATATAGCATTTAGGTGCCCTAATACTAATTGACTTACTGAACTACTACATGATACCTGTATGTAGTTGTTGCGCTTAGTATAGCTATTGACCTGATGTACTCACTGAACAGTGTCCTAGATGAATGAAGACGATATTATAACACAGAAAAACGGTTACAGGAACAGAGAATCCCTTTTGACTTGAGCAGGGAACACTTTTAGAAGTGCAGATATTTTGGTTATATAGACTAGAGAATATAGTCACATCAGATATTGTCCCTCTGGCTAAACTGGGGAGATTCTAACAGTTGTGTTAGGTTCTAAAGTTCCCCTTGTCACTTCTCAGTATTACTTCTCTCTGGTTTCAAAACACCTTTATTCTCTCTGCCTTGCGTGTTTTGGTGCATTCTCAAATGTAGCTGTAGCGACCACCGTCTACCGACAGTCAGTCAGTCAGTCTGTCTGTCTTGTCCGTTGCAGTTGGATTGAGACACAGGGATAGCAGGGATCCATCTAGAGGAGCCATCTTGTGCAGTTGGTGCTCTGACAGAGCTGTCTTTGTTTCCCCGTGCTTCCGTAATGAGAAGGTCTAGTTTGGTCTGTAGGAAGAGGCCTCCTACACTCTACTGTAATGACACTGCAGAAGAGAAGAGCTCCGCTTCTAGATGTGCTTCAGGCCAGGGCCCTTAATAGAAGGGGACAGAAAGAAAGAAAAGGTCCTAGCATGAAACAATATTGCAGTTATAGTGTGCAGGCTTGTGGTGACCATGTGATTCCGTAATGGTGTCGAGTCGGGTCCAGTTGGCATGGTTACGCGGCCGAGTGGCACAGCAGAGGGATGTGTTGATGTCAAGTGGTTGAAGCACATGCTCAGTGTGTCCCTGTCGACAGCAGGGCCAGACTCATTCCCACGGTATAACACCCACCCTCCATGTCTTCTACCACACCTTCTTCTCTCAGTCCTTCCCCCAAGGGTCCCATTGAGTGTGTCACAGTGGGCCAGCGTGTCAAGGAGGGTAGAGAGGGATACGACTCTTATTCCTCTTCTTCAAAGCCATAATGTCTAACTACTTCCTGGTCCGTCGCTATGTTTAGTCCTAGAGAGCTTTAAGTAGGAGCCTAATGGGCGCCATTTATACCCTTGACCTATCAGGTCCTTATTTCCCTTATGTCATAACTGACCTTTTGATCCCAAGTCTTCTGATTGGTTGGCTCAGCATACGTTGTAGAATGCTTTGAGAGGAACAACATCACCCAGTCAACACAGTCTCAAAGATAAGATTGAGAATGGCTCTTTCTGTAACTTAATTTGGTCATTCTTCTTCCCCCACTAAAGCTTCCCATGCTTTTCTATGCAACACAGTTGTGCCCTACTCATGGAAGATAAGTCTCATTGGTACATAGTCACAGCACAGTGGACAATGTGCTGTTGGCCTTCATGTACCCCTCTCATTATGATCCTATGTTAAGCCAGCTGTAGTGTACAAATGTACTTGATATCCCAAGCACTTGTCTTGCTGCCACACAGCTCTTGAAGTATTTGTCTTCCCATTTCTAAATGATTGAAAGCCATGCCCCGTAAAGGTCATGTACCCTTGTGTTATATTTGTCAAGCGTTTCGAAGTACATTCGGCAGCATTCCTATCCTGGTTCCAGATCAGTTTTTTTCTGACTCCATCGCTGTCATTGTCAAGCCAAACGTGTTTGGCATGATGATGAGTGTAAAGGAGTTGGCATGATACACAAACAGACTGGCAACAGCAACCCCACCAAGTATGTACATGACATCACTCCCAACAGTCCCGGGACATGAGAAATGTCACTCCAAATCAATTCTCCTATTTGGAATGCAAGGCTGCTTCCCCATCCCACCCAGAGAAGAACAACATACTTTTTTATACATTTCATCTCTTCAAATGATAATCAAACAATAAATGAACTACTATTTGAGGACCTGTAGGGATGAGACAGAGATTAATTTAATCAATTCCTGTTTGACAGTGAGAGTCCTTGATTTAAAGGATTTAGAATATTCAGGGGTGGAAATATTTTTTAGATGAACGGGATCTTAACAGAAGCTCAACGTATTTACCTCTGAGAAGTTCTCACCCAAACCCCCCAAAAATAGTGACCTAAAGTTATTGAAAAGGGTTGCGATTTATTAATAATGCATTATTATTTTCCGGTTGTCTAGCTTTGCCTTACCATAATATGGTATGTAGATTGAACAAAAAACTTGCCCTCGAATTGACTGTACGGTCAACAGGATAGAATAAAGAATAAGGTCATGGAGCAGCAATGCTCTTCTTGTGTATAACAAAAGTGCCTGCTTTTGTGACTTCAATTCTCGTGGTCCTGAACATTTGGTGTGATCTCCCTCTCTTTGATTAAACTAGGACCATATAGATAGTTGGGTATGTAGATGAGGGAGTGTTCCTCCTGGAGGAATGGAAGAGTACGGTAAGAGTAGGCCCAACTGTGTTTGCTGAAAGGAGAGAGTGAGTCTGCCTTGGGTTCACAGGTATATCCCTTTCTGTATCCCTCCCACCCTCTACAGGGTTCAACACAGGGTTATGCGTTATGCCCGCGCAGCCTAGCAGATGTTAGAATGCCAGTCACACTTAGTATTTACTGTCGCAGGCTCACTCTCAACACATTCTGACTGGGGGAGGCAAACCTGTTTGTGTCTCTTTCTCGCTACAGTAGCATTCTCTGTAACACAGGCCAGGTTAGTGGAGCTACAGTACTGTATTTGAAAAAGCTCGCCAGGCTATGCTTCCAGTGCTGACAGCTCGCATGCTTTGATGCTCTCTGGTGTGCCTCCTCTTTCTTGTAAGCAGTCTTGAGGAGATTTGTCTCTGTGTTGCCGTCTCTTTCCGACTTCCCAAATCTTAGCTTGAAGGCTCTTTTTTACTAGCTTTTTTTAATTTATGCATTTTTATTGTATTTATATTTGAGAAATGCTGAAACTGTAGTTTCATTGATGAAATGACATTGTAAACAGCGGGATGTGTTTCCCGCTCATAACCATCTGTTCAGTTAATGTTCTTCATTATTTCATCAGGGTGGTCTTAAACACGGTCTGCTTCCCAAATGGCACCCTATGCCCTTTTATGGTGTTCTACTTTTGACCAGAGCCTTATGAGCCCAGACGTTCCCAAAGTAGTGCACTATATAGGGATTAGGGTGCCGTGTGGAACGCGGCAACTATCGCACCAGGCAGACAATGGTTGTGTCCGAAATCTGTTTTGCCTGCTACTTCCTAAAATGACATACTGCATACTAATCATTCTACAGGACATACTATTCAGAACGTACTGTTTAGTAAAAATGTATGCAGATAGTGAACAACACATATCTGAGAATGCGTCAAGGAATGCACACTTGTGTTTGTTAGTCGTTGTCAAAAACACGTGGCTCTGAAAAGACAATTCTCGTCCTCAGTAGCATGCAGCTATTCATACTAGATTAAAAGCCGAAATTAATACAACATCCTGGCATGTAAAGCAAACAACATTTTATAAATGTCACATACTATATAAAACGCTCTATTTTCGCATACCTAATCAGCCTGCTATTTAGAACGCAAGTACAAATATTTGGACACGGCCGATATGTCTCCTCGCTACCAGTAGAACCTCTACTGTAGAAGGACTACTGGTAGGATAATAGAAACATGAACCAGTTATCTTCTAGGTGGAAAGGGTTCAGTTTGGGGTCCATAATCTTTCGCTTTGTTGTAGTCTAATATTACTGCTGTAAACGTACAACTCCGTAACACGAGTATATTCAATATGCAGTACTGTATGACGTACTGTCCTGTTCAAGTCCTTCACCTCGCCAGCCACCACATTGACTGTACAGTAGAACTTGTTTTTCTCACCTGTGACAGGAAACTAAAAATGGAGAAAGTCTGCTCTGAGGATCGGTTTTCTCGTGTGTTTTGTGTTAATCTTCCTGCCAATTCTGTTTTACTTCCGTGTTTGCTATACTGCTATTTAATTTGTGCAATACGATAACGATTGAAAACATACTGTTGTACACAATGCTAATTATTTATATGTATATGACATACATTATCTATATCTGTGTTGTAATTGTCACGGAGTTCTTGAGCTTGTCAAAAAAAAAAAGAGAAAGCTCAATCTGAAATGCACTTTAAATGATTGTGTTGAGAGACTTGGAACAGGAAGGAATGAACTTGAAAACGTATCGAACTGCTTTCTGTTTAGATCTGACTCCTTTTTGCTGTGATATCTGAGGCTACGGAGTGGCTGAGTGCTCAAATAAAGACTGCACCAAATCTACATTGAGTCTGGTGTGTGTCGCTCTCTCACTATGGGGTTGGTGGTTGTGACAGGATGGTATGAAATGATTGGATGAGGAGAGGGGCGTGTACAGTAAGAGAAGTGGTGGAACACGAGGGTGGTAAGAGATTGTGGGAATCGATAGGCTAGGGTGAGGTGAGAGGGGTAGAGATGATGGCATTCTTTCACCCAGGATTTGAGTAGTATAAAGTAGGACTCTGTGGTCAATATCAAAGACCCACCACCCTATTTTACAGTAGGTGGGGTTATTTTCTGCTCATGCATTCTCATTTTGACACCAAACCCACCACTTGTGTGCGTGGCCAAAGAGCTCTATTTTCACGTCCTCCAACAAATGTAAACACCTGATTTGCTAAACGGCATTGGCACTTGGATTGGAACTGGTGCTTTGGTCAGATGACAGGAAAATTAAGCTCCTTGCCCACACACACCAGTGGTGAGTTTGACCTCAAAATGTTTTGGTGCTATTTTGTTTCCACTGGTCCTGGGGCCCTTGTTAAGGTCAATGGCATCATGAACTTGTACCAGGACATTTTAGCCAAAAACCTAGTTGCCTCTTCCAGCAAGACAATAACACCAAGCAGACAGAATCCACAAAGAAATTTTAATTGGCCTCAAAATCAACATTTTGGCCATCTCAGTCTCCGGACTTGAAACCCTTTGAAACTTGTGGTTTAACTCCAAGCATCTGGAAGGATTCTGTATGTAGGAATGTTCTATGATCCCTCCCGATGTGTTCTCCAACTCATACAACATTTTAGATAAAGGCTCAGTGCCGGAAGGTGAGGTATTGAAAAACAGGTGTCAATAAGTTGGACCCCTACCTTTTGAGGAAAAAATAATACTACTTGTTAAACCAAATATCTTTCGCAGAGAAATTCAAATACAATTTTATTGGTCACTTGCATATATTTTGCAGATGTTGCAGGTGTAGCAAAACACTTGTTTTTAGCTCCAAGAGTGCAGTAATACTTAACAATACACACAAATACAAAAAAAGGAATTATATCAGAATGATTGTCAGTCCGGAATATAAATATATATTTATATGAAGGTGTGTATGGACAGTATATTATTAGAAAAGGTGTGTACAGCATTAGTTGTATAGGATGAGCGATGACTAGAATACAATATATACTGTACACGGTGTACAAATCATTAGGAACACCTGCTCCTTCCATGGCAGACTGACCAGGGGAAAGCTATGATCTCTTATTGATGTCACTTGTTAAAACCATTTCAATCTGCGTAGATTAAGGGGAAGTTAAAGAATATTTTTTGAAGCCTTGAGACAATTGAGACATGGATTGTGTATGTGTTCCATTTAGAGGGTGAATTGGCAAGACAAAAGATTGAAGTGCCTTTGAACAAGGTATGGTAGTAGGGACCAAGGGCGCCAGTTTGAGTGCAACGCTGCACAGTTTCCCGTGTGTATCAAGAATGGTCCACCACCCAGAGGACATCCAGCTAACTTGACACAACTGTGGGAAGCATTGGAGTCAACTGGCCAGCAACCCTGTGGAATGCTTTCGACACCTTGTATAGTCTATACCCCTACGAATTGAGGCTGTTCTGAAGGGCAAAAGGGGGTACAACTCAATTTTAGGAACATGTTCCTAATGTTTTGTACACTCAGTGTACATATGAAGTGGGTTAAACAGTATGTTCACATTATTAAAGTGACCAGTGTTCAATGATTATGTACATAGGGCAGCAGTCTCTAAGGTGCTGGGTAGAGTACCGGGTGGCAGCCGGCTAGTAACGGTGACTAAGTTCAGGGCAGGGTACTGGGCGGAGGCTGGCTAGTGGTGACTGTTTAACAGCCTGATGGCCTGGAGATGGAAGCTGTATTTCAGTCTCTCGGTCCCAGCTTTGATGCACCTGTATTGTCTCCGTCATCTAGATGGTAGCGGGTTGAACATGCCGTGGTCTAAAATAATATAACTATCAAGGGTGTCAATCATTTCGGACCCAAATGTAGTTGTTTTGCATTCCTTACTAAGTCAGAAAGAGGGAAAATGTCATTATTGGAAGAAGGGGTCTAGAGTTTTACTGAGGTAAAAAGTGCATTTATATTTTCATGTGCCCTAAATGTGGCTCCAAGGCACAGTTTCAAGGAAGACATGGCTGTTATATATTTATTACCTCGGTATAAGAGGTGGTCATTGAAAGTCCTGCCCTCCTGCTCTCTTTCTTTCGATAGACTCTTGATTGACAGGTAGTCTTCCAACTGAATTGTTCTTAGCCAACTATGTATTAAAATACACACAGCTCTGCTGTAGAGTTGAGTGACAGCTTAATTTCCCACAATTTATGTACACTCCTTTTCCACTTTCTCTATTCCCAGAAGTTCCCATGAGTGTGGTGTGCCAGTGGCGATCTCTTTTCACCACTCCACCACTTTTGGAAGTGACCAATAACTAGGTGTGAGGGCAGTAGCAATTAAATCTGGTTTACCCTCATGCAAAGCAAAGCCTTCGGGCATCACATAGAGCAGTACAGGGGATATGCAGGAGGCCAAACTAAATGGAGAGATCTGAGCAATGAACCTTCATAGTGCTCCCATTACTCGCATCTGCTATGTGTCTCACCATGGGCCACAGCATAGCAGATGTGCTATGGGCCTTAAAAATATAGATTGACAACGAGAAACCACTTTGTATTTCCTGTTTGAACCCAAAGCGAACCGGTGTACCAAGAGTTTCACTTGAATTTCATGCTTTTTATATTTCAGTGGATTGGAGAAGCAGTCGAGAAGTCAGCCATGTTTTGATAATTGACTGTGCCACAGTAGTGTTAAAAGTGTCATGAGTGCTACTGGATTAGGATTTACTTTTTGTTTTGCTGTAGTTTTCAGATGAGCGGAAGCAAAATAGCCCCATAACATCAAAATATTCCACTGGTCTCTCTTTCTCTCTCTTTTTTTCTCTCTCTCTCTCGCTCAGCCAACTTCACACAACTGTGGGAAGCATTGGAGTCAACATGGGCCAGCATCCCTGTGGAATGCTTTTGACACCTTGTAGAGTCCATACACTGGTCTCTCTCTCTCTCTCTCAAAACCAACTACAGCTCTACCTGCCAGCTCTAATTAAATGACGTGCTGACTGAAACAGGCTGGGATATAAAATTTGATTATGTTTATATAGTTGTTTTGCGTTAAGGTCAATTCCTTACTAAGTCTGAAAGGCACTTGTTGGAAGTAGGGGTCTAGAGTTTTACTGAGGTAAAACGTGCATTTATATTTTCATGTGGCTCCAAGGAAAAGTTTTTCAAGGGAGAGTCAGCAGTTGTATATGAATTATCTCAGCATAAGAGAGGAAGTTCTAGTTGAAAGTCCTCTCACTCTTTTTCTTTCAACAGACTTGATTGACAGATATTCTTCTAACTTTTGTGCCATTAAACCAAACAATTTCCATGATTGCAGCAAATCATGTGTTTCAGAGAGGCCAAGGCATATAGCCTCCTCTCCTCAGCATGACAGAGGGACTTGAGACACAAACACCCATAATTATCATTAGAGTCCCGGTGCAGTCAAACACGTGATTTTTTTGTGTTTCATGCAGTGCATTTGGAAAGTATTCAGACCCCTTTACTTTTTTCACATTTTGTTACGTTACAGCCTTATTCTAAAATTGATTCACTTGTTTTTTCCTCATCAATCTTCACACAATACCCCATAATGACAAAGCAAAAACAGGTTTTTAGACATTTTTGCAAATGTAGATATTACAGAAAAAAACGGAAATATCACATTTACATAAGTATCCAAAACCTTTACTCGGTACTTTGTTGAAGCACCTTTGGCAGTGATTACAGCATTGAGTCTTCTTGGGTATGACGCTTCAAGCTTGGCACACATGTATTTGGGCAGTTTCTCCTATTTTTCTCTGTAGATCCTCTCAAGCTTTGTCAGGTTAGATGGGGAATGTTGCTGCACAGTTATTTTCAGGTCTCTCCAGAGATATTAGATTGGGTTTAAGTCCGGGCTCTGGCTGGGCCACTCAAGGACATTCAGAGGCTGTCCGGAAGCCACACATGCATTGTCTTGGTTTCACTCTGCCATAAAGGCCTGAATGTTGGATTGCTGCAGAGATGTTTGTTCTTCTGGAAGGTTCTCCCATCTCCACAGAGGAACTCTGGAGCTCTGTCAGAGTGACCATCGGGTTCTTTGTCACCTCCCTGACCAAGGCCCTTCTCCCCCGATTGCTCAGTTTGGCCGGGCGGCCAGCTCTAGGAAGTCTTGGTGGTTCCAAACTTCTTTTTCAATATAAGTATGATGGAGGCCACTGTGTTCTTCTGGGCCTTCAATGCTGCAGATATGTTTTGGTACCATTCCCCATATCTGTGCCACTACACAATCCTGTGTCGGAGCTCTACGGACAATTCCTTCGACCTAATGGCTTGGTTTTGCTTTGACGTGCACGGTCAACTATTGGACCGTATACAGTGCCTTCGGAAAGTATTCAGACCCATTGACTTTTTCCACATTTTGTTACATTACAGCCTTATTCTAAAATGGATTTAAAAACGTAAACATTCTCAGCAATCTACACACAATACCCAGTAACGACAGTTTTTTAGAAATTGTTGCTAATTGATTAAAAATACAAAAATGAAATATGACATTTACATAAGTATCCAAACCCTTTACTCAGTGTTTCTGCACAGCTATTTTCAGGTCTCTAAAGAGATGTTCAATCTGGTTCAAGTCTGGGCTCTGGCTGGGCCACTCAAGGACATTCAGAGACTTGTCCCGAAGCCACTCCTGTGTTGTCTTAGCTGTGTGCTTAGGGTTATTGTCCTGATGGAAGGTGAACCGTTGCCCGAGTCTGAGGTCCCGAGTGCTCTGGAGCAGGTTTTCATCAATTATCACGCTGTACTTTTCTCCGTTCATTTTTGCCTTGATCCTGACTGCTCTCCCGGTACCTGCCGCTGAAATACACCCCCACAGCATGATGTTGCCACCACCATGCTTCACCGTAGGGATGGTGCCAGGTTTCTTCCAGAGGTGACACTTGGCATTCAGGCCAAGGAGTTGAATCTTGGTTACATCAGACCAGAGAATCTTGTTTGTGGTACCTTCAGGCATTTGGAAATTGCTCCCAAGGATGAAACAGACTTGTGGAGGTCTACAATTTTTTCTGAGGTCTTTGCTTGACATCATGGGAAAATCAAAAGAAATCAGAAAAGAGGCACTGAGTTTGAAGGTAGGCCTTGAAATACATCCACAGGTACACCTCCAATTGACTGAAATTATGTCAATTAGCCTATCAGAAGCTTCTAAAGCCATGACATAATTGTCTGGAATTTTCCAAGCTGTTTAAAGGCACAGTCAACTTAGTGTATGTAAATGTCTGACCCACTGGAATTACAGTGAATTGTAAGTTAAATAATCTGTCTGTAAACAATTGTTGGAAAAATGACACAATTCCAGTAGGTCAGAAGCTTACATACACTAAGTTGACTGTGCCTTTAAACAGCTTTGAAAAATCCAGTAAATGATGTAATGCCTATATAAGCTTCTGATGGGCTAATTGACATCATTTGAGTCAATTGGAGGTGTACCTGTGGATGTACTGTACCTGTTTCAATACACAGAGGCAATATCCCTGTTCTTACCTGTTTCAATACGCAGAGGCAATATCCCTGATCTTACCTGTTTCAATACGCTGAGGCAATATCCCTGATCTTACCTGTTTCAATACGCTGAGGCAATATCCCTGATCTTACCTGTTTCAATACGCTGAGGCAATATCCCTGATCTTACCTGTTTCAATACGCTGAGGCAATATCCCTGATCTTACCTGTTTCAATACGCTGAGGCAATATCCCTGATCTTACCTGTTTCAATACGCTGAGGCAATATCCCTGATCTTACCTGTTTCAATACGCTGAGGCAATATCCCTGATCTTACCTGTTTCAATACGCTGAGGCAATATCCCTGATCTTACCTGTTTCAATACGCAGAGGCAATATCCCTGATCTTACCTGTTTCAATACGCAGAGGCAATATCCCTGATCTTACCTGTTTCAATACGCTGAGGCAATATCCCTGATCTTACCTGTTTCAATACGCAGAGGCAATATCCCTGATCTTACCTGTTTCAATACGCTGAGGCAATATCCCTGATCTTACCTGTTTCAATACGCTAAGGCAATATCCCTGATCTTACCTGTTTCAATACGCAGAGGCAATATCCCTGATCTTACCTGTTTCAATACACAGAGGCAATATCCCTGATCTTACCTGTTTCAATACGCTGAGGCAATATCCCTGATCTTACCTGTTTCAATACGCTGAGGCAATATCCCTGATCTTACCTGTTTCAATACGCTGAGGCAATATCCCTGATCTTACCTGTTTCAATACGCTGAGGCAATATCCCTGATCTTACCTGTTTCAATACGCTGAGGCAATATCCCTGATCTTACCTGTTTCAATACGCTGAGGCAATATCCCTGATCTTACCTGTTTCAATACGCTGAGGCAATATCCCTGATCTTACCTGTTTCAATACGCAGAGGCAATATCCCTAATCTTACCTGTTTCAATACGCAGAGGCAATATCCCTGATCTTACCTGTTTCAATACGCTGAGGCAATATCCCTGATCTTACCTGTTTCAATACGCAGAGGCAATATCGCTGATCTTACCTGTTTCAATACGCTGAGGCAATATCCCTGATCTTACCTGTTTCAATACGCAGAGGCAATATCGCTGATCTTACCTGTTTCAATACGCTGAGGCAATATCCCTGATCTTACCTGTTTCAATACGCTGAGGCAATATCCCTGATCTTACCTGTTTCAATACGCTGAGGCAATATCCCTGATCTTACCTGTTTCAATACGCAGAGGCAATATCCCTGATCTTACCTGTTTCAATACGCTGAGGCAATATCCCTGATCTTACCTGTTTCAATACGCTGAGGCAATATCCCTGATCTTACCTGTTTCAATACGCTGAGGCAATATCCCTGATCTTACCTGTTTCAATACGCTAAGGCAATATCCCTGATCTTACCTGTTTCAATACGCTGAGGCAATATCCCTGATCTTACCTGTGCACATAGCAATCTCTTGTTTTTAGATAGGTTACACATAATATATCTCACACACAGATTCACCCTTAATCAAACAAAAGGTTCTCCATTTTGGTTTATGATTCATCTCCACCCATTTTTTCATATTGCATCAACAGTTTTTTTCCCATCATATCTATGTCTCCCTTAATTTGGTTTTCATACAGATATTCACAGTCGGACTGTCAAACATTTCAGTTGCCCAGACTCCCCCTATGGATAGATCCCATTTAGAATCTTTACTAGCTATTCTGGCAGCCTATTCCAAATTCTCACCATACATGCCTTCCATGTCACCTCACAGGGTTCCCAGCCCATGTCCCCAGTTATTGCAAGTATAGGTGCAAACTTGTGGACACCTAAAAAGTACCGTGCTGCTCTGTTATGAGCATATTTTTAAAATACCTCTTAGCACCCCACACTCCTGCTGAATAATCCAGAACAGGACACACGCATGTCTGACACAGTTGAATACGTGACATAACCAATATCTTCAAGTGGTTTTGTTTTTCCTATTTCTCCTCCAAGAGCTCTACTCGCTGAGTCAGCCATGGCAGATGTTGGCGCATAGAAAGGTAATATGTTCATCAATAAAACATATTTATAAATGCTAGTAAACTCAAGAATGTCTTCAACAAAACTGAAAAACTTCTCTTAGTTGCTGGTTTTCTAAAAGTAATTATCTGTGTTTTTGTCTGGTTGATCATGAGTCTCCATCTTTTGCACCAACAGACTGCACATAATAACATGTTCTGCAGGTCTTGTTCTGTTTCTGCCATCAAAATAATATCATCAGCATATAAAAGGATACTTAGCATTTTGTCATCATATCTTCCTATTTAACTGTTTCATTTATTTTGCTAAATCATTTATAAACAAAGCAAACAAAGTCGGTGATAAGGCATGTCCTTGTTTTACACCCGAGGGTGTGGGAAACCAATCTGTACCATATTCATTAACACGCACACAAGCAATTGGTACTTTGTGAAGAGACTGGGTTGCTTGATAACGTTTCCCATCAGCCACTGTCTTTAACAAGCTAAAAGATCCCTATTTACAAAATCAACGACTTTCTGGAAATCAATTAAACATGCAAAAGTAGGATCCATTTCATGTCATCTATTTCTAATTATTGTAGAGACCGAGAAGATATGATCTATACAGTCTCTGGATTTACCAAAACCATTTTATTCTTCCACCAGAATGTTTTGCTCCTCCAGAAATGTAATTAGCCTTTTGTTGAGGATGGATGAACATAATTTATAAGCCGTACTTAATAAACTTATGCCTCTATAGTTCAGTGGCACTCTCGAGTCATTTTTTTTTTTTTTTTTTTAGATTTGGGAATAGGATTCACTATTGACTTATACCAAGTGGATGGCAGTATACTGTACTCAAAACCAATTTGGAGCAAATCATATAGGACGTCAATTAATTTAGGGGATTTTAAAACCTCATTAGGGAGTTCATCAATGCCAAACTCTTTTCCATTTTGTTGCAGCGTCAATCCCCTTCTGCCACAGAAGCTCCTAATTTAAGTATGGGTTACATATATATATATGAGGCTTCTAACATTGTATTTTCCATTTTAGTTCTCAGGGAACATACAGTGGGGAGATTATTTGATGTATGTATTTGAAGTATTTGATACACTGCCGATTTTGCAGGTTTTCCTACTTACAAAGCATGTAGAGGTCTGTAATTTTTTTTATCATAAGTACACTTCAACTGTGAGAGACGGAATCTAAAACAAAAATCCAGAAAATCACATTGTATGATTTTTAAGTAATTAATGTGCATTTTATTGCATGACATAAGTGTTTGATACATCAGAAAAGCAGAACTTAATATTTGGTACAGAAACCTTTGTTTGCAATTACAGAGATCATACGTTTCCTGTAGTTCTTGACCAGTTTTGCACACACTGCAGCAGAGATTTTGGCCCACTCCTCCATACAGACCTTCTCCAGATCCTTCAGGTTTCGGAGCTGTCGCTGGGCAATACGGACTTTCAGTTCAATAAAATGCAAATTAATTACTTAAAAATCATACAATATGATTTTCTGGATTTTTGTTTTAGATTCCGTCTCTCACAAGTTTGTGGCCAAAGATCATATATAAAAGAGAATGATCAGGAAGTCTACTTTTTTCTCAAATTAAGTCAAAACATCCGCATTCTTCAACCATCTGTGTAGGAGATAACACCTTAAATTCAAAACACGTTTCTAGACAGTCATGGAGGGTAACTATATAGTCCACCACAGCTTTCCTTTGCCAGATATGGATGTAAAGTTATCGCATAAGGGGCATATCCTTCCATTAATGATACACATTTTAGAGTCCCGAAAGGAATTCTAACAGGGTTTCCCCATGATGATTAACACAGTCATCCAAAGCAACACGCGATGGAATATCATCGATATCATTTATATAGTCATCTAACCTCCCAATTCGACTGTTAAGATCCCCACATATGTAAATAGTATCTGCTTCTGTAGATAGGTATACTTGACTTAACAAATGACTATAGAAGGAGGATGCATCTCTACCTCATTTGGACTGTTCAGGTGGCAAAAAGCATGAAAACACAACAAAACAATAATCTGACTCCCTATGCTCGACGCGCAAACCAATAATTCCTTCTATGGCTTTATCGATAATTTCAATTTTATATGCTTTCATCACATCAGACTTTACACATATTCCCACTCCCCCAGAGCCACTGGGGGCTTTCACATGAGTTTTTCTGTTGTGTCCATACCATACATACCCTTCTATATCAATAGTTTCTTGCCGACGCAAATGCGTTTCATTTATTGAGATAATGTCTAGGTTTAAGGATTTTAGTAGTATTAGTAGTAATTTATTGTTCAATGTTGTTCCTATTAAAGTAAGGGAAATTAAAGTAACTGTTCTGCTCTCGGCCAAATGATCTTCCATGCATCTAGATACCATCTGTGGTCCCCTTCACCATAACCTCGAGAGAGGACAGACCAGAACAACAGTTTAGTTTAGGGCATTTGCAATGCAGGATGTCCATCCTTCTAAGACAAGTGTCTTAGAGAATAACAACACACAGTTGACCCCCCCCAAATTGGCTTAAACTCCCCTATAATCTTGGCAATCTCACTGCAGTTACAGGTCAGGTAGTCAGACAACAGCAATACACATATATCACTCGAGGTAGGGAAAACTTAAATTAATTTAGAATAACTCATCCATTACCAACATCTCTTTTTTTCCTTTTACAGGTAGATCAATTTGCAAATTTACCAACGGGCCCCAGGGGACTGGTGATTCCCCCTTTGGACACATGACTCACATCGTGATTCATGCATCCCACAATAACAACAACGGCGCAGGTTAAATAAAAAATAAACACATTTGAATAAATCAAATAGAATTATCTCTTCATAACTCCATAAGGAAATAATTGTATTCCATACAGTAATGATAAAATAGAACAGAGACAGCTCTCTCTCTCTCTCTCTCTCTCTCTCTCTGTCCTTCTCGTGGTCCTAATCACACATTGGACTAATGTCAAATTATAAACTTCTTCTTAATGATTTGTTTTTACATAGCCCCTAAAAAACTGTCTGCTGTCTTTCTAGTGAGGGTGATCAGGCCTCATCAGGAAGTCAGAACAGAGGTCAGAGGTCAGTCAGCCCTATTAAGTGAGTGTTTGTTTTCCTGTACCTCAGACATTATTTAAAGATATTTCACATTTTGTGTATCAGGTTTACATTGGGTTTTTCAGTACATTTCTTCTAATCAAGAGAATATACATGTGTGCAACCACATCGCTGACAATAGAAACATTAATTTGTGTACAGCATCATTTCTAAACTGTAAAAAAACACTAAAACCAAATAAACCCCACACTTCTAAATCAAACCGTATTAACCACTAATAAATATTCATTAATAGGTGGGTTGTGTGTGGGTGCTGGCATGTGTGTGGCAAACATCGTAGGGTAAACACAAACAAAATGGCCAGGCCTGGCTTAATTTGGGAGATCCCTTAGCAGCTGGATCTGGGCACTTTTAAGTGCTCTCCTAAGGCACCTGCTTCAGGAAACCTTTCAAAGGGAGAGATACAGAATAATTGATAAACATGAAAAACTTGGTAGTGGACATTCCATCAGTCCTGGAAAAAAAAAGAAAATGAACATGTTCTTTGTTTTCACTATGTTGCATTTTAATCAGTCCTAAAAATTCTTAATCATTAATTGAGTTTACTGCATCTTGGTCAGGAAGTCTCAATAAACCCATGCGTCTACAGAATTATACTTCAGACACATTTATACTTCAGACATATCAGATGGTATGGTGTCCCATAAAGCTCAATTGGATCTTTATCTTTTTGACCTATTGCATTGACATACAATTCTGTACAAACTGTCCCAAATTTCCCCACTGTGTCTTGTTGGGGAATAATCAAAGATGGACTTTGTGATAACTAACTCTGACTTGTGTGTGGTTTGCTCTCATGATTTGGTAAATAGAGGAAATTTCCACGACAGTCTCTCACAGCCTGTTTTAGTTCAGTGTGTACTGGCGGCTATCTATTGTTCCACAGGAAGGTTCTCTCTAACCCAGACAACAGATTACTTAAACATGAGACCAGTGGACCAGGCCTTAAAAGGTGAGCAGCCTCTAATTTAATATCAGTCTGAATGCTCAATCCCTCTGTTTTACTCCTTCAAATTACTAAAATATTGCACTATTAGATTGCTTTTTTAAAACCTCTTAGGGAAGCTGCGAATTTTCGCAGCTTTTTGTTAAAAATCGCGCAACATTTCAGCGCCCTGCTATTCATGCCAGGAATATAGTATATGCATATGATTAGTATGTGTGGATAGAAAACACTCAGACGTTTCTAAAACTGGTTAAATCACGGCTGTGAATATAACAGAACGTGCGTTTCATCGAAAAGTGCAGGAAAATCTGATCACTGAAAATGGAAAAAAAAATCCATGCGCCACTTCCAAGAGATGTTAAAGGTGACCCAGATTAAATGAGGTCGAGGTTGCAATACCTACAGCTTCCACACGATGTCAACAGTCTTGTCATTTGCCTACGATTTGTTTCTTGGTCAAACGAAGAAGAGAAAAGCCATTTCATCAAATCAAATCAAATTGTATTTGTCACATACACATGGTTAGCAGATGTTAATGCGAGTGTAGCGAAATGCTTGTGCTTCTAGTTCCGACAATGCAGTGATAACCAACAAGTAATCTAACTAACAATTCTAAAACTACTGTCTTATACACAGTGTAAGGGGATAAAGAATATGTACATAAGGATATATGAATGAGTGATGGTACAGAGCAGCATACAGTAGATGGTATCGAGTACAGTATATACATATGAGATGAGTATGTAGACAAAGTAAACAAAGTGGCATAGTTAAAGTGGCTAGTGATGCATGTATTACATAAGGATGCAGTCGATGATGTAGAGTACAGTATATACGTATGCATATGAGATGAATAATGTAGGGTAAGTAACATTATATAAGGTAGCATTGTTTAAAGTGGCTAGTGATATATTTACATCATTTCCCATCAATTCCCATTATTAAAGTGGCTGGAGTTGGGTCAGTGTCAATGACAGTGTGTTGGCAGCAGCCACTCAATGTTAGTGGTGGCTGTTTAACAGTCTGATGGCCTTGAGATAGAAGCTGTTTTTCAGTCTCTCGGTCCCAGCTTTGATGCACCTGTACTGACCTCGCCTTCTGGATGATAGCGGGGTGAACAGGCAGTGGTTCGGGTGGTTGATGTCCTTGATGATCTTTATGGCCTTCCTGTAACATCGGGTGGTGTAGGTGTCCTGGAGGGCAGGTAGTTTGCCCCCGGTGATGCGTTGTGCAGACCTCACTACCCTCTGGAGAGCCTTACGGTTGAGGGCGGAGCAGTTGCCGTACCAGGCGGTGATACAGCCCGCCAGGATGCTCTCGATTGTGCATCTGTAGAAGTTTGTGAGTGCTTTTGGTGACAATCCGAATTTCATCAGCCTCCTGAGGTTGAAGAGGCGCTGCTGCGCCTTCTTCACGACGCTGTCAGTGTGAGTGGACCAATTCAGTTTGTCTGTGATGTGTATGCCGAGGAACTTAAAACTTGCTACCCTCTCCACTACTGATCCATCGATGTGGATAGGGGGGTGTTCCCTCTGCTGTTTCCTGAAGTCCACAATCATCTCCTTAGTTTTGTTGACGTTGAGTGTGAGGTTATTTTCCTGACACCACACTCCGAGGGCCCTCACCTCCTCCCTGTAGGCCGTCTCGTCGTTGTTGGTAATCAAGCCTACCACTGTTGTGTCGTCCGCAAACTTGATGATTGAGTTGGAGGCGTGCGTGGCCACGCAGTCGTGGGTGAACAGGGAGTACAGGAGAGGGCTCAGAACGCACCCTTGTGGGGCCCCCGTGTTGAGGATCAGCGGGGAGGAGATGTTGTTGCCTACCCTCACCACCTGGGGCGGCCCGTCAGGAAGTCCAGTACCCAGTTGCACAGGGCGGGGTCGAGACCCAGGGTCTCGAGCTTGATGACGAGCTTGGAGGGTACAATGGTGTTGAATGCCGAGCTGTAGTCGATGAACAGCATTCTCACATAGGTATTCCTCTTGTCCAGGTGGGTTAGGCAGTGTGCAGTGTGGTTGAGATTGCATCGTCTGTGGACCTATTTGGGCGGTAAGCAAATTGGAGTGGGTCTAGGGTGTCAGGTAGGGTGGAGGTGATATGGTCCTTGACTAGTCTCTCAAAGCACTTCATGATGACGGAAGTGAGTGCTACGGGCGGTAGTCATTTAGCTCAGTTACCTTAGCTTTCTTGGGAACAGGAACAATGGTGGCCCTCTTGAAGCATGTGGGAACAGCAGACTGGTATAGGGATTGATTGAATATGTCCGTAAACACACCGGCCAGCTGGTCTGCGCATGCTCTGAGGGCGCGGCTGGGGATGCCGTCTGGGCCTGCAGCCTTGCGAGGGTTAACACGTTTAAATGTCTTACTCACCTCGGCTGCAGTGAAGGAGAGAGCGCATGTTTTCGTTGCAGGCCGTGTCAGTGGCACTGTATTGTCCTCAAAGCGGGCAAAAAGTTATTTAGTCTGCCTGGGAGCAAGACATCCTGGTCCGTGACTGGGCTGGGTTTCTTCTTGTAGTCCGTGATTGACTGTAGACCCTGCCACATGCCTCTTGTGTCTGAGCCGTTGAATTGAGATTCTACTTTGTCTCTGTACTGATGCTTAGCTTGTTTAATAGCCTTGCGGAGGGAATAGCTGCACTGTTTGTATTCGGTCATGTTGCCAGACACCTTGCCCTGATTAAAAGCAGTGGTTCGCGCTTTCAGTTTCACGCGAATGCTGCCATCAATCCACGGTTTCTGGTTAGGGAATGTTTTTATCGTTGCTATGGGAACGACATCTTCAACGCACGTTCTAATGAACTCGCACACCGAATCAGCGTATTCGTCAATATTTTTATCTGACGCAATACGAAACATGTCCCAGTCCACGTGATGGAAGCAGTCTTGGAGTGTGGAGTCAGCTTGGTCTGACCAGCGTTGGACAGACCTCAGCGTGGGAGCCTCTTGTTTAAGTTTCTGCCTGTAGGCAGGGATCAACAAAATGGAGTCGTGGTCAGCTTTTCCGAAAGGGGGCGGGGCAGGGCCTTATATGCGTCGCGGAAGTTAGAGTAACAATGATCCAAGGTTTTACCACCCCTGGTTGCGCAATCGATATGCTGATAAAATTTAGGGAGTCTTGTTTTCAGATTAGCTTTGTTAAAATCCCCAGCTACAATGAATGCAGCCTCCGGATAAATGGTTTCCAGTTTGCAAAGAGTTAAATAAAGTTCGTTCAGAGCCATCGATGTGTCTGCTTGGGGGGGGATATACACGGCTGTGATTATAATCGAAGAGAATTCTCTTGGTAGATAATGCGGTCTACATTTGATTGTGAGGAATTCTAAATCAGGTGAACAGAAGGATTTGAGTTCCTGTATGTTTCCTTCATCACACCATGTCTCGTTAGTCATGAGGCATACGCCCCCGCCACTCTTCTTACCAGAAAGATGTTTGTTTCTGTCGGCGTGATGCGTGGAGAAACCCGTTGGCTGCACCGCATCGGATAGCGTCTTCCCAGTAAGCCATGTTTCCGTGAAGCAGAGAACGTTGCAGTCTCTGATGTCCCTCTGGAATGCTACCCTTGCTCGGATTTCATCAACCTTGTTGTCAAGAGACTGGACATTGGCAAGAAGAATGCTGGGGAGTGGTGCGCGATGTGCCCTTGTCCGGAGTCTGACCAGAAGACCGCTACGTTTCCCTCTTTTTCGGAGTCGTTTTCTTGGGTCGCTGCATGCGATCCATTCCGTTGTCCTGTTTGTAAGGCAGAACACAGGATCCGCGTCGCGGAAAACATATTCTTGGTCGTACTGATGGTGAGTTGACGCTGATCTTATATTCAGTAGTTCTTCTCGACTGTATGTAATGAAACCTAAGATGACCTGGGGTACTAATGTAAGAAATAACACGTAAAAAAAACAAAAAACTGCATAGTTTCCTAGGAACGCGAAGCGAGGCGGCCATCTCTGTCGGCGCCGGACATTATTTCCAGACGGACACCTATAGAATTTACATCGCCTAGTGATCAATTTTATCGCTTATTAACGTGTACTAATACCTAAAGTTGCATTACAAAAGTATTTCGAAGTGTTTTGTGAAAGTTTATCGTCGACTTTTTTAATTTAAAAAAATGACGTTACATTAGAAAACGCTATTTTTTTTCCGTTGTTCACACGGTCTTCATAGATCGATATCTAGGCTATATATGGACCGATTTAATCGAAAAAAGACCCAAAATGATGTTTATGGGACATCTAGGAGTGCCAAGAAAGAAGCTCGTCAAAGGTAATGAATGTTTTATATTTTATTTCTGCGTTTTGAGTAGCCCCCGGCTATCGCAAAATCTGTCGTTAGGTGACGTTGCAGTATTTTGGGGGATACATGCTATCAGATAATAGCTTCTCATGCTTTCGCCGAAAAGCATTTTACAAATATGACTTGGTGGATAGATTCACAACGAGTGTAGCTTTAATTCAGTACATTGTATGTCCATTTTAATGAAAGTTTGAGTTTTATCAAAAACTATATGTGGCGCACTTGAAATTTCCGCTGATTGATGTTCCCATCACGGGATCACGGCCCTAACAAGTTTAAAGCCAATTACCATTCACTTTGTTACTTTCACTAGTCTCCATAATCTGTTTCCTTCAACTGGGTTTCAGTTTCCTTCAACTGAAACCCTTCTACTCTTTCCAGTATAAAATAAAACATTCTCAATCACTACTCCTAATACACACGGATCACTCTCAAAAAATGTTCTGCTACTGTATTTATTTATTTATTTTGCTCCTTTGCACCCCATTATTTATATCTTTCTATTTATATCTTTCTTCCACTGCAAATCTACCATTCCAGTGTTTTACTTGCTATATTGTATTTACTTCGCCACCATGGCCTTTTTGTGCCTTTGCCTCCCTTATCTCACCTCATTTGCTCACATTGTATATAGACTCATTTTTCTACTGTATTATTGACTGTGTTTGTTTTACTCCATGTGTAACTCTGTGTCGTTGTATGTGTCGAACTGCTTTGCTTTATCTTGGCCAGGTCGCAATTGTAAATGAGAACTTGTTCTCAACTTGCCTACCTGGTTAAATAAATAAAAATTAACTGGGTTGGCACTGTCTTAGTCTCCAGTAGATATTGTGCTCCGTCCATAATAAGTCTGACACCTGAGACAACAGGGAAACGGATGCAATCTCCATTTTGTCTACTCACAAATTGGTTTAGAACATCATCATTTGGGATATAAACAAAAACTCCATCTCGAGCACAATAAATTGTAGCCTTTTAAGATTAGTTAACAGAAAATCATGTTCAACATTCATTGGTTCTATTTAACAGGGTATGGGCTTATTTCAAAATGTTTTATCAGGGTGGAGGAAATC
Organism: Oncorhynchus nerka; assembly: GCF_034236695.1. Lineage (NCBI taxonomy): Eukaryota > Metazoa > Chordata > Actinopteri > Salmoniformes > Salmonidae > Oncorhynchus > Oncorhynchus nerka. Next base: position 17,969,497 of record NC_088418.1, read on the forward strand.
TTCTAAGCGTTCATTAGGTCTATTGGTTAGGGTTAAGTCAAGTCCCATACAATGCTTTAACTTTATCATACAAATGATCCATAAAGGGACCACCTTGAACATAATACTTTTTACTCCACTTACGTACTTCTACGTGTGGGTGTACTATTTGTATATATATATTTTTTTCTATTCTTACATCATAATAACCCATTATACATATATTACGTTACTTTATCTCTCGTAACCCATTATGCATTTGTGTTACATCACAAAATCCTCCTCTACACCAGTGTTCTACTCATACGGGGGTTTAAATATTTACAGTAGCTTTATTTAACAGCATATTCGGAAATAGTTCTCTCTTCTTTCCTTTTTATGCGTTACCCGCCTTGATTTTATTTTATATCATTTTTTAAAAACATTTTTTATACAGATTCTTTTCAATTGACCTACTGAAATCAGTTGCCGTTCCTCAATTGTTCATGGATGATGTCTCCTCCTGGGCAGTTCACAGCAAGAGTCTGTTCTGGGCAGGTCCTCGTCCTCTTTTGGTCAGACGTGAATTTCCCTCACGCTTCATAAAATGCCCCAGCGGTTTTCCTCGCAAGACCCCCACTGGAAAGCTCCCCAGGCAGAATCAATGATGCTGTTCGTTGATGCCAAATTGTCATGGAAAAACTTTTGACCATTTTAATTAAAAACAATCACAGTAAGGTACTTAAATGTTCCCCAGAAATGATTTGATATTCAGATAAAACGGCTGCATTGGGTCTTTTAACTCAAGATTTCTCATTTCATGCATTTAAGCACTGTGCCAACTTCCAAGAAAGCTATTGATTTGAATAATGTGGATTAAATCATACACCAGGGTATGATTAGTTTACTGAGAATCTCCTTTTTTTGGTGAATCAAATGACCCCCCCATTGTCCGCTCCACATTAAGTCCACATACTGCACATACTGCCAAACGGCATCAACAAAACTGTGACCACACGCTTACATGAAGCATTCCTCAGCCATCTGTCAATCAGTCTCCCTTTGGCCTCTAAGCTTTTGACATGAGCACGTATAAACCCCGGCCTTAATTCCCACCCCTCCATACATTTCCCTTCCCCATTAGGGATGGCTATCGATCGCCACTACCGCACAGCCCCACATCTACTCCAATAGCTCTTGTGCCCTGCTGAGAGACAAGAGGAGACGAGCCGAGGAGATTGAGATGTCCTGGTGACGGCACTGACAGATTGAGATCGGTACGAGGAGTGGGCCTCCCTGCTCCCCTCCACCTCCCTCCCTCTCCACGGTGTGTCTGGGAGGCTCGAGAGGGCCCTATTACCTTCCATGGATCTTCCTCTGTCTTCAGTGTATACCATTATCCAGAGAGACTTACAGTAGTGAGGGCATACATTTTCGTACTTGTCCTCTGTGGGAATCAAACCTCTGTCTAGACATGCTGGTCATCCAACAACAACAAGGTACATCTCATGATGTCCCTAATATCTCACCTAATTCTGAAAAATGCCTCAATTTCGCTGTGACAGGTTAAGGATGACAAAAATAACAGTTCTGTGTCCTGACGCTCCATCTTGCTAGTGTCCTTGACAATGTTGACTGCAAAAACTTTCATCAACTAGAACTTAATCTCCAAAGTTTTTGAATAGAGTTGCAAAGCTACCGGTAATTTACGAAAGTAGTCGTGGTGATTTTGGTAATTAGCGTGTAATCTATGGAAATCTATGGTAACTTTGGTCATTTATACTTGAATAACTATGTATATATTGTACATTACTTCCTAGTGGATAGACCATATGGTTCAAGAGAAAACAGCCTAAATTGTGGGGGGAAAAGCATCTAATTATCCTTATTTTCACTCTGCAACTGTCTTCTTTCACAACTGCCACCAGTTTGGCCCAAAAACGTTTACAACAAAGACATACTGACATAATACAATAAAAAAATGTGTACAAAATATATAAAGAATATTTCATGCTGAAACCCTCAAACACCAATGGTATTCAATAAGTGTATGGTTTAGGTTTATGTTTCTCAGCTTTGTCATTCTATTTATTATTTTAAAATCATCTTATTACTTTTTTTGTCAAATATATTTGACATGTGATAAGGCCACACAGAGGCCCAGAGATCATTACAGACATCTGTGATAATCTGATGTTCCCAAAAATGTCACTAGATGTCATCTGATAAAATTCCATATATTCCTTGAAACTTTCCAGAATTCTGATAGTTTACTGGTAAGTTTCCAGTAATATACCCTCCCCCTTTGCAACCATAGTTTTGAACCACTTCCAGAACATCACAGCCGATCATTTACACACACACAACCACTCACACTGTTGCCACGTAGCGATATGCCCTTCCACATTATTCAGAACAACAACGCTGAGCTGTCTAGATTGTGCTCTCTTGGTCAATGTTTACCTAGCAAACTGCTGTGGCAGATGATGTACGACCTAGTACACTTGAACAAACGGTGTCAAGGTGTTTGCTAGGAAACTTTTAAAAAATGCTCTGAGACAAAGCAAAACATAAATAAAGCAAATAACAGGAACTCTTCCATACATCCTCCAAGATCACAACTACCAGCCCCCACCCAGAGAGACCAGCTCTACCCTTCACCAACAGGCCCCATCCAGAGAGGTCCGCTCCACCCCACTACCCCCCATACTAACAGGACAACACGCCAATCAGAATAGACCAACAGTGCAGCAAGACAACTATGCAGAAGCGGCACGAAGAATCTGCTTCACATAATCTGCTCAAAAAGCCATGAATTCCTTCTTTATTTTTATCAGAAATATAATTATCTGATTGTTATTAGAAATATAACGTATTATCATTCTGAGTTCAGTTTTAACTAAGCTACCCAGGAAAGGGTTAAAGTTAGCCCATATATGCTATATACAGTGGGGCAAAAAAGTATTTAGTCAGTCACCAATTGTGCAAGTTTTCCCACTTAAAAAGATGAGAGGCCTGTAATTTTCATCATAGGTACACTTCAACTATGACAGACGAAATGAGGGGAAAAAATCCAGAAAATCACATTGTAGAATTTTTTATGAATTTATTTGCAAATTATGGTGGTATACTGAAGATAGCCCTATTTGGTAAAATACCAAATCCATATTATGGAAGAACAGCTCAAATAAGCAAAGAGAAACGACAGTCAATCATTACTTTAAGACATGAAGGTCAGTCAATACGGAACATTTCAAGAACTTTTAAAGTTTATTAATGTGCAGTTGCAAAAACCATCAAGCGTTATGATGAAACTGGCTCTCATGAGGACCCAGAGGCACCTTGAGTTCACTGGAGTTACCAGCCTCAGCAATTGCAGCCCAAATATATTCTTCACAGATTTCAATTAACAGACACATCTCAACATCAACTGTTCAGAGGACACTGTATGAATCAGGCCTTCATGATCAAATTGCTGAAAGAAACCACTACTAAAGGACAACAATAAGAAGAGACTTGCGTATGCCAAGAAACACGAGCAATGGATATTAGACTGGTGGAAATCTGTTCTTTGGTCTGATGAGTCCAAATTTGCGTTTTTTTTTGGTTCCAACGGATGATCTCACCTCCACACCTCCAGGCTGTCTAAGGGCTATTTTACCAAGGAGAGTGATGGAGTGTTGATTCAGATGACCTGGCCTCCACAATCACCTGACCTCAACCTAATTGAGATGGTTTGGGATGAGTTGGACCGCAGAGTGAAGGAAAATCAGCCAGTAAGTGCTCAGCATATGTGGGAACTCCTTCAAGACTGTTGGAAAAACACTCCAGGTGAAGCTGGTTGAGAGAATGACAAGAGTGCAAAGCTGTCATCAAGGCAAGGGGTGGCTACTTTGAAGAATCTCGAATGTAAAATATATTTTGATTTGTTTCATCGTTTTGATGTCTTCACTATTATTCTACAATGTAGAAAATAGTAAAAATAAAGATAAACCCTTGAATGAGTAGGTGTGTCCCCACTTGACTAGTACTGTATATAATTTATTTCCACAATGAAATAATAATATGCGTAACAATGTTGGCAGTTTATACGAAGGATTGTTCCCTATAACCAGGATTGGCGTTACAAAAATTACATTTTTGGCAAGCAATTATTATTTTGGCAAACAATTATTGTGATTCATCCTGTATTGTCCCTGACATCATTACACCATAGCAGCAGATGTGGGATACACACACACACACTCTCCCCACCCTTCCCCCACCACAAACAACCACAAGCTCAGATGTTCAACAGTTATTCCATCCCTGAGTCCAACTCAAGAGAAGACAAATGCATATACAGTTGTAGCTGTTTGAGAAGGCAACCAACATTTAGCAAGAATGGGGAGATTTGATTGACCCATGTCAAGTCCTAGCTGATGGAGCTCACAAACACACACTGGTCCCTGTTGTGACCATTTTCCCCAAGCATCTTTGAGCAGTCAGACCTTCTGATTATTGTGTGCCACCAGGGCCATTATAATTTGCCCCCTCTCTGATTGTCTGAGTGTGACCCCCTCCCCATGGGTTAATACAGCTAGTGTTGCCAGCACTGCCATTATCTGGGTGGGGGTATAGCTTTGAGAAATTCCTTGTATAATATGCTCACCCATCTGGAGGGCTTTGACCTTATTGGACCAACCCTGCTAGGCAGGCTCAGACTCTTGAGGGGGCAGTGCTGCTTTAGTGGGTCTCTGACCACATTTACCTTTCTGTTTGACTGCATAGGCTAGAGGTTTTGCTGATCGTGAAACAAAGGTAATTGTAACGTGTGATAATTTACTCCCCAACCCTGGTGAAAACATAGCATAAATTGTCAGATGTAGCATATTGGAAGAGTGCTCATTCACCCAGTGAAACTCCGAAACAATCCATTAGGCTCATTGAGATGTTTTTCTTCTATAGAGCAGCTAATCAGTCTCCTCATCAGTCTGCATTTATCTTAATGTGTTGGTGGGCCTAGTGGTTAGTGGCCAGGCCCATAACATTTCAGATGTGCATGGACGAACTCATCGTGTTATCAGGTTTTCCTGATAACAGGCAGGAGGGCTGAGGCAGGCAGGTAGTCCCATTCTGCTCTCCAGAGGAGTCATTCTCATAGGGGGCACAATGCTAGGTTGGACACTAGATATTCTAGTGCGTGCAGACAGCATTGTCAGTGGAGGAGGAGAGAGAGTGTAGACTAGGGTGACACACACAGCAATTGATTTGATTTTAGCTGCCGGTGATGGGCAGGACACACAGGAAGTATGTTTGTAACTGAATTTGATCGAGCTACAGTATGTAGCCAATTGATTCCTTCTTGATTAATAAATTAAACAAAAATGTTTTGTTGTTTCTCTGTAATACTAGCCACCTATACATTTTATGAAGTTGGATTTAGCTAGCCAGCTAGATAGGTTCCCAATCTCCCAACCTCATAACTAGCTACCTAGCCATTTCATACAATCAATCAAGTTAGATTACACTACATTCCCAAAGGTATGTGGACACCTACTCGTTGAAAATCTCATTCCAAAATCATAGGCATTAATATGGAGTTGGTCCCCCTTTTGCAGCTATAACAGCCTCACTCTTTTGGGAAGGCTTTCCACTAGATGTTGTAACATTGCTGCGGGGACATGCTTCCATTCAGCATCAAGGGCATAAGTGGGGTCGGGCACTGATGTTGGGGCGATTAGGCGTGGCTCACAGTCAGGATTCCAATTCATCCCAAAGGTGTTTGATGGTGTTGAGGTCAGGGCTCTGTGCATACCAGTCAAGTTCTTCCACACCGATCTCGTCAAACCATTTCTGTATGGACCTCACTTTGTGCACAGGGGCATTGTCATGCTGAAACAGGAAAGGGCCTTCCCCTTCCCACAGACTAGAATGTCATTGTATGCTGTAACGTTAAGATTTCCCTTCACTGGAACCATGGGGCCTAGCCTGAACCATGAAAAACTGCCCCAGACTATTTTTCCTCCTCCACCAAGCTTTACAGTTGGCACTATGTGTTCTTCTGGCATCCGCCAAACTCAGATTCGTTCATTGAACGCGTTTCCACTGCTCCAAAGTTCAATGGTGGTGTCATGACGTTGCCCTGTTGGTGAAGTTCATGACCCCCATAAATACCCTTCCCCCCTTTGCTCTCTCTACTCTACAGAATGGACTCTTGGAAAGCCCTTTGTTAACATAGAGAGTATGGTAACATCAAAAGGTTTGGAACAGAACAATATTTTGGTAATCCAACCAGTTGAAAGTATCTGTTGGTACTTAAAGAATATGTCAGATCAGTTGTCGTCTGAGACATGATTGCTGATGATAGGACGACATAAATTGTATCTCGGCTGGGCAACCCAGCCTCGACCAACCTATCTTCGACCAATCTATCGAAGCGCAGCTCAGAGTAAATATATTTCTTGCATTTTAATTTTCCGAATGGGTGGTTATTTAGAATGCATAAGATTCTGTATTTACAATAGCATAGCTTAATAAGGTCCGATAGAGACCCAATCCTTCTTCCCGCTCTTTCATTCAAACCCAAACCCCTTTCTTTGTGAAACCAGCCATCATATCGGTTTTGTCCGCTAGGGATGTTTTATTTTATGACATAATTAGTAATCCACGTATGATCCATCCTGTGTATATGTAATTCTGTGCGATTATTTAGGTATTTAGTAAATAAATAATTAAGCCAAATTTTGTATTGCTGATTCAACTTGTTAGCCAGGGTTCGTCAAGAATTTGACAATGTTCAGATGAGACTGAATAAGGTGACGATTAATAATTGACTGCTATTTATATAAAAGATTCCCAGATTTTTAAGAGTTTATTCGGAAGACAACAGCTCTATAAACATTCATCCGTGGTGCCCCCCGACTTCCAAGTTAATTAGTTTAATCAGGTAATATTAATTACATAGAACTGATTTGATAAAATAGCATGTCATATACAGTGCCTTGCGAAAGTATTCGGCCCCCTTGAACTTTGCGACCTTTTGCCACATTTCAGGCTTCAAACATAAAGATATAAAACTGTATTTTTTTGTGAAGAATCAACAACAAGTGGGACACAATCATGAAGTGGAACGACATTTATTGGATATTTCAAACCTTTTTAACAAATCAAAAACTGAAAAATTGGGCGTGCAAAATTATTCAGCCCCTTTACTTTCAGTGCAGCAAACTCTCTCCAGAAGTTCAGTGAGGATCTCTGAATGATCCAATGTTGACCTAAATGACTAATGATGATAAATACAATCCACCTGTGTGTAATCAAGTCTCCGTATAAATGCACCTGCACTGTGATAGTCTCAGAGGTCCGTTAAAAGCGCAGAGAGCATCATGAAGAACAAGGAACACACCAGGCAGGTCCGAGATACTGTTGTGAAGAAGTTTAAAGCCGGATTTGGATACAAAAAGATTTCCCAAGCTTTAAACATCTCAAGGAGCACTGTGCAAGCAATAATATTGAAATGGAAGGAGTATCAGACCACTGCAAATCTACCAAGACCTGGCCGTCCCTCTAAACTTTCAGCTCATACAAGGAGAAGACTGATCAGAGATGCAGCCAAGAGGCCCATGATCACTCTGGATGAACTGCAGAGATCTACAGCTGAGGTGGGAGACTCTGTCCATAGGACAACAATCAGTCGTATATTGCACAAATCTGGCCATTATGGAAGAGTGGCAAGAAGAAAGCCATTTCTTAAAGATATCTATAAAAAGTGTTGTTTAAAGTTTGCCACAAGCCACCTGGGAGACACACCAAACATGTGGAAGAAGGTGCTCTGGTCAGATGAAACCAAAATTGAACTTTTTGGCAAAAATGCAAAACGTTATGTTTGGCGTAAAAGCAACACAGCTCATCACCCTGAACACACCATCCCCACTGTCAAACATGGTGGTGGCAGCATCATGGTTTGGGCCTGCTTTTCTTCAGCGGGGACAGGGAAGATGGTTAAAATTGATGGGAAGATGGATGGAGCCAAATACAGGACCATTCTGGAAGAAAACCTGATGGAGTCTGCAAAAGACCTGAGACTGGGACGGAGATTTGTCTTCCAACAAGACAATGATCCAAAACATAAAGCAAAATCTACAATGGAATGGTTCAAAAATAAACATATCCAGGTGTTAGAATGGCCAAGTCAATGTCCAGACCTGAATCCAATCGAGAATCTGTGGAAAGAACTGAAAACTGCTGTTCACAAATGCTCTCCATCCAACCTCACTGAGCTCGAGCTGTTTTGCAAGGAGGAATGGGAAAAAATGTCAGTCTCTCGATGTGCAAAACTGATAGAGACATACCCCAAGCGACATACAGCTGTAATCGCAGCAAAAGGTGGCGCTACAAAGTATTAACTTAAGGGGGCTGAATAATTTTGCACGCCCAATTTTTCAGTTTTTGATTTGTTAAAAAAGTTTGAAATATCCAATAAATGTCGTTCCACTTCATGATTGTGTCCCACTTGTTGTTGATTCTTCACAAAAATACAGTTTTATATCTTTATGTATGAAGCCTGAAATGTGGCAAAAGGTCGCAAAGTTCAAGGGGGCCGAATACTTTCGCAAGGCACTGTATAATTTAATCCATAGTAAAGACACGACAGTGGTGAGCTTTTTACAACTCCAGCCGAAGCTTGCCATTACGCATGGTGATTTTAGGATTCTGGGTGGTAAAATGGAAAACCATTTTATGAAGCTCCCGACAAACAGTTCTTGTGCTCACGTTGCTTCCAGTGACAGTTTGGAACTCGGTAGTGAGTGTTGCAACCGAAGACAGACAATTTTACGTGCTAGGTGCTTCAGCACTCGGCTGTCCCGTTCTATGAGCTTGTGTGTCCAGCCCTTCGCTGAGCCGTTGTTGCTCCTAGACGTTTCCACTTCACAATAACAGCACTTACAGTTGACTGGGGCAGCTCTAGCAGGGCAGAAATTTTACGAACTGACTTGTTGGAAAGGTGGCATCCTATAACGGTGCCATGTTGAATGTACCTGAGCTCTTCAGTACGAGCCATTCTACTGACAATGTTTGTCTATGGAGATTGCATGGTTGTGTGCTGAATTTTATAAACCTGTCAGCAAAGGCTGAAATAGCCAAATCCACTAATTTGAAGGGGTGTCCACATACTCTTGACCAGGTATTGTACCTTGTCTAACTATTTTAGATGGCATGCCTGCTGGCAAGGTTGCATACTTTAGAAAATAAAAAAATTGCTTTGATTCTTGATACTACATACCAATGTGACAGTTGTACTAAACTCCATAAGGCACAAAAGTTCTTAAATAATCAATGTGCATCATTAATTAAAATTACAATTGAACCATTCAAGAGATATGCTTAGATAACAGGAAAATATAGAATGCAGGAAAATATACATTATATATATATTTACATAGAATTAGGCATAATGATAATGGCTCTAGATTGCAGGAAAAGGCTGTTTCAGCTGTTTGAAATGATCAGAATTCCGGAGGGGACCAGCCACCCTCAAGACCATCCACCCTCAAGACCATCCCCCCTCCATCCTCATATACTTTGAGTCCGCTCTAAAATAACGGGAGCATGACGCCCCTGTTGCTCTACACCTGTGTTGACAGCCGTGGTGGCTTCTGAAGAACCCAGCGAGTGAGGCAGGGTCCATGCTCATCTTTTCCAAGGCTGTCATGGTCGGCTGGACTGAAAGCCTGCACGTCACTGATCTGTGCTGCTGAGCACCAGTCTCAAGGCCTGGACAGGCACACACGTAGGTAAAGTAAGTACACATGGGATGCATGCATGCATGCACATCAGTGGAGGCTGGTGAGGGATCACAGTAATGGCTGGAATGGAGTGGATATAATAGAATGCGTCACATGGAAACGTATTTAATTTAATTCCATCCACTCCAGTTATAACTATGAGCCGTCCTCCCCTTACAAGCCTCCACTGATGTGCATGCATGTGCACCGGATAGGTGTGCGCACACACACACACACACACACACACACACACACACACACACACACACACACACACAGACACACTACAGTCTCTGCCACACACTGTAAGCCACAGTAAAGAATCTAAAGACTCCTACACCCATCTGTTCAGCATCACCCTGATTTATTCCCAGGTTCTCTGTGCCTCTCTCCCAGCCTGACAAGCTGTGCCCTGCACTAATGAAGAACCCTGTTAATGACGCTTTCTATTCTCATCTCATAAGCTTGATTGTGTATAATTTGCCTCACCTCAGAAAGAATAGCATTAAGACTCCAGATCCGGAGGTAAAACTAAAGGTAAAATATGACCAATAGTAAAAACTATAGGGGAGGAGCAGTGATCCAAATAGTGGACTCTCTCCAAGTCGTTAATGATTCCTTAAGATTCAGTCCATATCTGCATTAAAAAAAACAGCCTGGACTAGAAATAGTTCCCTCCTGTCTGTGTCATTTACAATTTTCTCCCCTTGGAGTATCTCTGTGAATAGAAATTAATTTCATTAAATGTTTTAAATAGGTTATTATTGGTTGTTGGCAGTGGCTTTATCTAGTGGGTTTGAATAATAAATCACCTACAGTACATACAGCATCTGAGTATCAGTGTGATGTCTTGGGAGACGGCTGTGTGGCAGCTCCCGAAGATTCAGAGATTATAGAACGATATGAGAGCAGATGCCTGGATCTGCTGGGTGTTTGCGTGGATCCAGCACCCACTGATGATTTTAGATTAAAGTGATGGATGCGAAAACAGCCCCTCGTGTTCATGCTAGAAATCACACCTGAAATCTGTCAAATCAAATCAAATTGTATTTGTCACATACACATGGTTAGCAGATGTTAATGCGAGTGTAGCGAAATGCTTGTGCTTCTAGTTCCGACAGTGCAGTAAAATCTAACAAGTAATCTAACAATCTCCGGCAACTACCTAATACACACAAATCTAAAAGGGTGAATGAGAATATGTACATGTAAGTATATGGATGAGCGATGGTTGAGTGGCATAGGGAAGGTGCAATAGAAGGTATAAAATACAGTATATACATGTGATTTGAGTAATGTAAGATATGTAAACATTATAAATAATATACACTATATACATGTGATATGAGTAATGTAAGATATGTAAACATTATTAAAGTGGCATTATTTAGATAGGCATTGTATAAAGTGACTAGTGATCCATTTATTAAAGTGGCTAGTGATTGGGTCTCAGTGTAGGCAGCAGCCTCTCTGAGCTAGTGATGGCTGTTTAACAGTCTGATGGCCTTGAGATAGAAACAGTTTTTCAGTCTCTCGGTCCCAGCTTTGATGCACCTGTACTGACCTCGCCTTCTGGATGGTAACGGGGTAAACAGGCAGCGGCTTGGGTGGTTGATTGATGATATTTTTGGCCTTCTTGTGACATCGGGTGCTGTAGGTGTCATGGAAAGCAGGTAGTTTTCCCCGGTGATGCATTGTGCAGACCGCACCACCCTCTGGAGAGCCTTGCGGTTGAGGGCGGTGCAGTTGCCGTACCAGGCTGTGATACAGCCCGACAGGATGCATAGAATGAATGCAACTCTGTTCTCTGTGACCGAGCCTCACAGTCCGTTCCAGAGAGTTTGGGAAACCACTGCGGAAAACAGGCCCCAACTCTTGTAATTCTGCTCTAATCAGCGCCCTGGGTGCCAGATAGCTCTTCTTTCCCTGCTTATCGAACGGATAATCCGCTTGTTTATTTGGGAAAAAAACAAATAACGCCCTGGGAGATTTTCTGATACAAACAACACTTTTTTCTCCATGACTCTCTGATTGAACAAGCAATGCCTCTGATGCTTCCGTCAGACATCGGTCCCGATGGAAAACCATCAGGAATACCAAGTACCACACATGTACCATACACCACATGCACACACACACACACACACACACCATCTCCTTTCATCCCCATCGAGAACCCTCCATGGACACCAAGTGCTGATGTCTCTCCCAGTACCAGACCTGGGCGGCGGTGGGCATGGCGAGCACACAACCCCCACTCCTCCTTCTGATTGCCATCTTGGTGTGGCAGACACCAGGCAGACCCCTGAGGAGAGTGCCTCACATCCCTGATTGGGGGTGTGGGGGGGGGGGGGGGGGGTCACGTGACTGTGTGCATTGATCAGGTGGAAGTCGTCGGCGCATAATGAAACATAATTATGGAGTGTAATTACACAGCTCGCAGTTCCGTACAATCAGATAAAGGAGTGTATAACTGCGGTGGCGCTAATGAGAGCAGGATTGAGATCGGGGGAATCAAGCCGTAAGGAATTAAAGGAACATTCAGAGACTCGTAAACTGGAACACACGGCACCGCATGTAACGCTAATTACTCTACTGTGGAGTAGGGGAGGAGATTCCCTCTACTATAGGAGAGTTCTCTAGCTGCACCGATATCTTGTTATAGTGGCTACATCATAAAGGACAGCATTCACTTGAGCTGGGGGATGGGGATGAAGGAGGGTTTTTATGGATGTGGTAACTTTCTCATTTCACCTCAACAGCCTGAGGATACTTAACTATAGTCACTGTGATTTCCCAGTCAGGCTTCTTTGTTAGCGAGCTTTTTTCTGCCTCTACAAAATGGCCTCCACACAGACACACTTCACTGCGGCCCTGACAAATGCCACAGAGCTCTATTTACTGGTGCCTTCTACTAATAATAGTTAAATGATGATACTTGCAATGTACTGGATGGTGGTCAACCTAAAAGAATAATAGAAAACTTACTCTTTAGACCTTAATTCAGAAGATATTTCCATCCCCACACGCCGAAACATCGGAATTAATTCAGCATCACACAAAACTAATCTTGTCATTTTAGGGCTTAAAGACTCTCAGGCCGTGAAGTTAACTCAAATGCCTCTTATTCCTGCAGCTACAAACACTTCAATACACTTCAATCAGTGGTTCACAAGGTCCTGTAAAGTGTAAAATTGGAAAATGTCTTAATTGTCGACACACTGCAGTCTGACAGGAGTGTTGGACAGGCAGGGGAACTCTGGAATTTAATTAAAACTCCGCCCCACCCAGCATTGCCAGGTGACAGGCTCAGGGCAGTTCCTTTTGGAGAGGGGTGCTGAGATGATGTCCTTGGGTGGTTGAAAATGCCATATTATGCCATAGAATACTTCTTGATTTTCAACTCATCTCTATACAGTTCTCTTTACTGTTCAAGGGAGATAAGAAGGATGTTGCCTTGCCTTTACATGTCACAGTTCGATTTTGGGGGAATTCCGTTTGCATCACTATCGGATTACACAAGTAGTGTAACAAATTAGGATGTATTGCCTGGGCTTCTTTCAAAAAAACTTAGAGGTGTGGTAAAAAAATGTGGGATGTTGGTGAGGCATGTCACCTATTCCCTTTGAAATAGCAGATACATGTTCAGGCCGAGAGAAGCACTTATTGTAGTCTGCTGTGAACAGAAGTTGGCATCAAAAGCTAAACCTATCCCACGTATTTCAGCATTGCCTGCAAGCCTTCCTTCCTTTCATCCCATTTGCACGATTATAAAAAGAGGAAATCAAATGGTATGAAATCGATTACTGGATTCCAAAGTGATTTCCTTACTAGGCTGTCAGAATTCATTACAAAAATTGTCAAGGAGGAAACTTTTAAAGTGGGACAGAATGGGATATACAGTGGGGAGAACAAGTATTTGATACACTGACGATTTTGCAGGTTTTCCTACTCACAAGCATGTAGAGGTCTGTAATTGTTATCATAGGTACACTTCAACTATGAGAGACGGAATCTAAAACAAAAGTCCAGAAAATCACATTGTATGATTTTTAAGTAATTAATTTGCATTTTATTGCATAACATAGGTATTTGATACATCAGAAAAGCAGAACTTAATATTTGGTACAGAAACCTTTGTTTGCAATTACAGAGATCATACGTTTCCTGTAGTTCTTGACCAGGTTTGCATACCCTGCAGCAAAGATTTTGGCCCACTCCTCCATACAGACCTTCTCCAGATCCTTCAGGTTTCGGGGCTGTCGCTGGGCAATACGGACTTTCAGCTCCCTCCAAAGATTTTCTATTGGGTTCAGGTCTGAAGACTGGCTAGGCCACTCCAGGACCTTTAGAAGCTTCTTACGGATCCACTCCTTAGTTGCCCTGGCTGTGTTTTAGATTCTGTCTCTCACAGTTGAAGTGTACCTATGATACAAATTACAGACATGCTTTGTAAGTAGGAAAACCTGCAAAATCGGTAGTGTATCAAATACTTGTTCTCCCCACTGTATATATTAATCAGGTGAGGGGAAGGCTCTGTGTACCTTCTGGCCAATGTTTATCCTACATTTAACGAGGATGACTGATAACGATTTCCCACTCGTTATCCATTTTCTGGTCTTTCAAGTTGATCGAAATGGACAGAAATCAGCCTTTTTGTTCTCTGTTCTTCACTTCAGATATCGGAAGAAAACGGATAACAAGTGACAAAATCATTAGTCGTCATTCTGGTTAATTGTAGGATAACCATTGGCCAGAAGGTACACGGACTGGCAAGGTTATTAAGTGGGCACTTCAGAAAAGAAAATGCAATGAATGAGATGTTTAACTATATTGGGTTCAAGTGGATGATAACAAGATCTACAGCAGCACTTTTTATTGTTGTGTATTCAGAGGAAGATTGTGCAGACACTTACTGTAAATACCTGTATGCTGACTTGCCTAGTTAAATACAGGTTCAATACAATTTTAAAAAGTACTGTAGATACCTGTAGTAACAAACTAAGTCCACTCATTTACCCATGTAACTCATCATACCAACTGTAGCCAACTGTACTGACATGCTGTGGTTAACCCTAACTTTAAAATGGCAACCGAACCCTGAATTAAATCAAGATGGTCTTTTTTTACAATGACAGTCACATATCGAAGGTTCTAAGGTAGAAATAAGATTCAAGTTAGTATCTGATGTTAAGACGGGTTGTGTTTCTGTTAATTGTAACACAGTGTATTTATATAGGCTGAAGAAAAGTCGAGTTTACTGTTGCATTAAATAGCAGAGCTATTCTCAATCCAAGCTGCTCACTGCCTAAGCATGAAATGGGACGTTCACTTTCACAAATTTACAGAGGAGTGTTGTCTGCCTGCTGCACATTTATCTGAAATTTTAATCAAGTTATGCTACACTTCAGTTCAATTAAATGAAAGAATCCTGAGATAAGAGACACAATGCTCTAGAAAATCAAATCCGTGACCGAGATGAGAAATAATTTAGAAATGGTTATTTATTATAAGAAATCTGAATTTTCCAGTTGTGGGAGACCTCGAGATCATTATTTTTAGGTCGCAATAATATTCCCCAAACCAGAACATCATTTCATGGTTATATTCCACTTAGATATACCTTTTTATGTGTATAGTAGATCATGAAGTTCACAGTTATATTCTGCATCACTTTCCACCTCACAAAATGATGTGTTCCACCATATTATCACCCATAGATAGAATTCAATAGAAAAATATGTAGTTTATTCAAAATATATAATTATACTGTATAAAACTCCTTTGCTGTCCGTGTTTGTCTATTGTTCTTTTAAAGAGAAGAGTCTAGCAAAGATAATTTAATTGGCTTGTCTGAAAAGAAAGGGTATCGCTTGGATCTGTATGTTTGTCCTTCGAATTTGTCCCAAAACAATGACAGAAACGAGATGAGATATCACCACTGTGTATTGCTGCAATCTTCAAACGCCCGTGCTGTTCCCCATAAAGAAGACGGACTGAAGAAGATACTTTTACTACTCAGTACTTCTGAGAACCATAAAAGAGAGGCCCAAACCTCATTACAACGCTGTAGTAGAAAGAGCCCAGAAGATCCCTAGCCGCGTCCTCAGAGCATGCGCAGACCAGCTGGCTAGTGTGTTTACTGACATATTCAATCTCTTCCTATCCCAGTCTGCTGTCCCCACATGCTTCAAGATGTCTACCATTGTTCCTGTACCCAAGAAGGAAAAGGTAACTGAACTAAATGACTGTCGCCCCCATAGCACTACTTTCTGTCATCATAAAGTGCTTTGAGAGATTAGTCAAGGATCATATCACCTCCATCTTACCTGTCACCCTAGACCCACTTCAATTTGCTTACCACCCCAATAGGTCCACAGACGAAGCAATCGCCCTCACACTGGACACTGCCCTATCCCATTTGTACAAGAGGAATACCAATGTAAGAATGCTGTTCATTGACTACAGCTCAGCATTCAACAGCATAGTACCCTCCAAGCTCATCATTAAGCTTGAGGCCCTGGGTCTCAACCCCACCCTGTGCAATTGGGTCCTGGACAATTGGGTCCGCCCCCAGGTGGTGAAGGTAGAAAAGAACATCTCCACTTCACTGATCCTCAACACTGGGGCCCCAAAAGGGTGCGTGCTCAGCCCCCTCCTGTACTCCCTGTTCGCCCATGACTGCGTGGTCATTCAGGCCTCCAGTTCAATCATCAAGTTTGCAGACGACACAACAGTAGGGAGGAGGTGAGAGCACTTGGAGTGTGGTGTCAGGAAAACAATGATGATCGTGGACTTCAGGAAACAGCAGATGGAGCACTCCACTATCCACATCGACGGGACAGCAGTGGAGAAGGTGCAAAGTTTTAAGTTCCTCGGCGTACACATCACGGACAAACTGAAATGGTCCAGCTACACAGACAGTGTGGTGAAGAAGTTGCAGCAGCGCCTCTTCAACCTCAGGAAGCAGAATACATTTGGCTTGTCACTTAAAACCCTCACACACTTTTATAGATGCACAATTGAGAGCATCCTGTCGGGTTGTATCACAGCCTGGCATGGCAACTGCACCGCCCACAACCGCAAGGCTCTAAAGAGGGTGGTGCGGTCTGCACAACGCATTACCGGGGGCAAACTACTACATCACCCGATGTCACTGCCTGTTCACCCCGCTACCATTCAGAAGGCGAGGTCAGTACAGGTGCATCAAAGCTGGGACCTGAGAGACTGAAAAACAGCTTCTATCTCAAGGCCATCAGACTGTTAAACAGAAATCACTAACACAGAAAGGCTGCTGCCTACATACAGACTTGAAATCATTGGCCACTTTAACAATGCAACTTTAATAATGTTTACATATCTTGTATTACTCATCTCATATGTATATACTGTATTTTATACCATCTATTGCATCCTGCCTATGCTGCTCTGTCATTGCTCATCCAAATATTCATATGTATATATTCTTATTCCATTCCTTTGCTTAGATTTGTGTGTATTAGGTAGTTGTTGTGGAATTGTTAGATTACATGTTAGATATTGCTGCACTGTTGGAACTAGAAGCACAAGCATTTGTATAATATATATACAAATGATATCTGCTAATCATGTCTGTGACCAATAACATTTGATTTGATTTGACTAGTCATAAGTTATTGGTCAGCTCCAAATTAAGAGAAATAGAGACAACTGTGATCAAATGGGCATGGATTTATTTGGGAATGTTTGGTTGATTTAGTACATGACTTCATTAATATAGCAGAAAAGCATGAAAAATGTAGTCAAAAGAAATCAAGTAGATTAAGTAGTGTCTATGATACAAAGTGCCCTTTTCACTGTGTTAAACTCAAAAGGCTCTAGTTCCCTTTGGCTTATTGGGCTGTTCATTTACAATAACCAACATCTATTTTCCTTAATTAAACATTATTGTAAACTGGGAGGTTTGAGCCCTGACTGCTGATTGGCTGACAGCCGTGGTATATCCCGGGTATGACAAAACATTTATTTTTAGTGCTCTAATTTCATTGGTAAGCAGTTTACAATATATATAAGGCACCTAAGGGGTTTGTGGTATATGGCCAGTATACCACGACTAAGGGCTGTATCCAGGCACTCGGTGTTGGTCACACTTAGGAACAGCCCTTAGCCGTGGTATATTGGCCATATACCACATCCCCTCCAGCCTTATGGCTTAATTAAACCACACAATATTGCATGCAAAACTTTCAAATGGCTCCAAATGGAGATGTTATTACAGTAGGTGCAACTTTCAAAGGATGTTTAATCTGTCGCGAGACCTGATCTTTGCAGTCTCTCAGTGGCAGCCATATAAATAGAACCTTTGATGCCAGAAAAACTCCAATCCAACCTTGCAGACAATGCTTAGTCACAATGAGATGAGAAAATAGGAGGAGATTCCCCTATTCCCTTTAAATAGGACTTTTCTAATTAACACCAGAGAAAGTACTTTTTATCTTTCATCCCCCTTACTCAGTTAGCTAAGCTATTGTGTCAGGGGGGAACTGGGGTGAGCAGGGGGATCCTCTCTCCTCATTCTGACCCTTTGCGCCACACCCTTGGCAGATGGAGCTAGGAATTGTTGCCGATAAATTAAACTGTGCTGGCACGGTGCTACAGTATTTCTACTAACACACTAGCAGACAACAACAGATGCCAAGAAAACTCCAAGGGTGATTTCAGCACAGTGAAGGAATACTAAACCCAACCATGCAATGTCCTACCTCTTAACAATATGGGGCGATTGAAATGATTTTGAGTCTTAGGATGGAAATGTGTGCTTCAGATAAAGCATGGGCAATTATTGCTCATTATAAAAGTTGTTTAGAATAGTAGTGACCGGTCTTGTTTTCATAAAGTACTGTAACAACGGTTAATGTAATAACTCAATCCCAATCACTTTTCTTAAAGTAATGACTCTCCGTAGGGCTGTACGGCAACTGCACCGCCCACAACCGCAAGGCTCTCCAGAGGGTGGTGCAAACCTTCTGTTCTTACATACACCTGCACAGCTGAGGTAACCTTGTTTTTCGATCTGTCAGCAAGCTGGTACATGAACTGGCAATCTATTGATTCTGTTTAATTAAACATACCCTATTATCTTTTAAAGATGCAAATTTCTATTTCACTGTGTGTAGGCTATGATTGACTAATTATACCTTGGCAATAACCAAGGTTTCTACATTTTAATGAGATGAGAGACTACCTCACTCAGAGATGACAAGAACACTCCGCTTCAAAGGTGTGGAAATGTACAGTTTATCTTCTCTGGTGAGGCTGTGAGGCTAGCTGCTTTGACAGTTTCACACCTGCTCTGTGACAGATAAAATCCAGGTGGCAAAACATGAAAATGTGCTTATTGAGAAGAACACACATATAAACTTTGGTTACGTAGTCTCTGCTTTGGGGTAGCATGGTAATGTCACAGGTTTGAACTAATTACTAAACCTTACAGTGCCTTCAGAAAATATTCATACCCCTTGACTTATTCCACATTTTGTACTTTCCTAATTTCCTCAAACATCTATACACAATAGTCCATAATGACAAAGTTAAAAACAAGTTTTTAGATATTTTTGAAAATGTATTGAAAATGAAATACAGAAATGTGTCATTTACATAAGTTAGAATCACCTTTGGCAGTGATTAGAGCTGTGAGTCTTTCTGGGTAAGCCTCTAAGAGCTTTGGACACCTGGATTGTAAAATATTTGCCCAATATTATAAAAAAGGTCTGTCAAGTTGGTTGTCGATCACTGCTAGACAGACATTTTCAAGTCTTGCCATAGATTTTCAAGCCGAATTAAGTCAAAACTGTCTCTACACCACTCGGGAACATTCAATATCCTCTTGGTAAGCAATTCCAGTGTATATTTGGCCTTATGTTTTAGGCTATTGTCCTGCTGAAAGGTGAATTTGTTTTCCAGTGTCTGGTGAAAAGCAGACTATTGTCCTGCTGAAAGGTGAATTTGTTTTCCAGTGTCTGGTGAAAAGCAGACTGAACCAGGTTTTCCAATAGGATTTTGCCTGTGCTTAGCTCTATTCCGTTTCTTTAAATCCCCCCAAAAACTCCCTAGCCCTTGCTGATGACAAGCATATCCATAACATGATGCAACCACCACCATGCTTGAAAATATGAAAAGAGGTACAGTACTCAGTGATGTGTTGTGTTGTATTTGCCCCAAACATAACGATTTGTATTTAGGACATAACATTATACTTTAAACTACTACCAGAGGTTTATCCAGGGCTTTGGTCAGGTAGCAGCTCCCATGACCTCTTTGCTAAAGGGGGAACCGGTGCGACTGCAGTGGTCAGCTGAGGAGGACAGGGCTTTTGGTCACCCGAAGGCTCTGTTTACCTCGGCTCCCGTGCTGGCTCATCCTGATCCCTATTTGGCATTTATAGTAGAGGTGGACTCGTCCGAGCCTTGGATAGGAGCTGTGCTGTCTCAGCGCTCGGGTACTCCACCAAAGCTCTTTTAAAAGAAGCTCAGCCGGCGGAGCGAAACTATGATGTGGGGGATCGGGAGCTGTTGGCTGTTGTCAAGGATCTGAAGGGGTGGAGGCATTGGCTTGAGGGTGCTAAACACCCTTTCCTCATTTGGACTGACCACCACAATCTGGAGTACATTGGCGAGGAGACTGAACTCTCGTCAGGCAAGGCGGGCCATGTTTTTCACCCATTTTGTTTTCACCCTTTCCTACAGACCAGGTTCCCAGAACGCTAAGGCAGATGTACTGTCCCGGATGTATGACACAGAGGAGCGGTCCACGGATCCCACTCCCATACTTCCGGCTTCTTGCCTGGTGGCACCGGTGTATAGGAGGTGGACGCGGACATCGAGCGGGCGTTACGTACAGAGCCCAATCCCAACCTGTGTCCAGTTGGGCATCTGTACGTTCCGTCTGATGTCCGCGATCGTTTGATCTGTTGGGCTCACACGTCACCCTCCTCTGGTCATCCTGGTGGATTTTCCTCTGTCACAGGGAAACACCACGATCCTGATGATTGTGGATTGGTTTTCTAAGTCCTGCCGTCTCCTTCCTTTGCCCGGTCTCCCTACGCCTCTACAGACTGCGGAGGCCCTGTTCACACTTGTCTTCCGGAACTACGGGGTGCCTGAGGATATTGTTTCTGATCGTGGTCCCCAGTTCACGTCTAGGGTCTGGAGGGCGTTTATGGAATGCATGGGAGTCTCGGTCAGCCTCATCTCAGGTTTTCACCCCGAGAGTAACGGGCAGGTGGAGAGAGTTACCCAGGATGTGGGTAGGTTTCTGCGGTCCTATTGCCAGGACCGACCGGGGGAGTGGGCGGCTTTCATCCCCTGTGCCGAGATGGCCCAAAACTCCCTCCGCCACTCACCTATCTCCTTTTCAATGTGTACTAGGTTATCAGCCAGTCCTGGCACCGTTCCATCAGAGCCAAATTGAAGCACCTTCGGTGGACGAATGGTTTCGGCGCTTGGAGGAAACATGGGATGCTGCCCATGTGCGCCTGCAACGGGCCATCAGGCAGGCAGAAGGCGAGCGCCGCCCGCCACCATAGTGAGGCCCCGGTGTATGCACCGGGGCATCGCGTCTGGCTCTCAACCCGAAACCTACCCCTTCGCCTGCCCAGCCGGAAGCTGGGTCCGTGGTTTGTGGAGCCATTTAAAGTCCTGAGGAGACTGAACGAGGTTTGTTATAGGTTCCAGCTCCCTCCTGCTTACCGTATTAACCCCCCGTTCCATGTGTCTCTCCTCAGGCCGGTGGTGGCTGGTCAGCTCCAGCAGTCTGAGGTGCAGGAGGTTCCTCCACCCCCTCTGGACATCGAGGGGGCCCCGGCGTATACTGTGCGAGCCATTATGGACTCAAGGCATAAGGCGAGGGGCCTTTAGTACCTCGTGGAGTGGGAGGGGTACGGTCCATAGGAGAGATGCTGGGTGCCGGTGGAGGAAATCCTGGACCCTTCCTTACAGCAGGAATTTCAACGTCTCAACACGGATCGTCCTGCGCCTTCTCCTCCGGGTCATCCCCGAGGCCGGTGTTGGCGCGCTTCTGGAGTTGCGCGTCAGGGGGGGGGGGGGGGGGTACTGTCACAACTTCCTCCAAATTTGGTGCCTCTCCAGAATTTGGTGCCTCCCCGAAAGCCGGGCGTCACCGGCTTTCTAGCCTCCACCGATCTACATTTCTTTTTCCATTTGTTTTGTCTGTATTGTACACACCTGGTTCCCATTACGTTTAAATTATTTCCCTATTTAACCCTCTGGAGCCATCATTGTTTTGTGCCTGTTTATTGTTGTCAGTTGTCTCGTTTATGTGATTCTGGATTTTTGTTCTCCTTGTTGGAAGATTATTTTTGAGTAAAGTTACTATTATTACTCATCTCTGTGTCCTGCGCCTGACTCCGCCTTACCCACATCAGCTAGACTCTGACAGCTCGACTGAGGTACCTTACAGATAATTGTATGTGTGGGGTACAGAGATGATATAGTCATTCAAAAATCATGTTAAACACTAGTGTTGTATACAGAGTCTGTGCAACTTATTATGTGACTTGTAAAGCTAATTTTTATTTATTTAGGTTTGCCATAACAAACGGATTGAATACTTATTGACTCAAGACATTTCAGCTTTCATTTTTAATTTATTTGTAAAAATGTCAAAAAACATAATTCCACTTTGACATTATGGGGTATTGTATGTAGGCCAGTCACACAAAATCTCAATTTAATAAATGTTAAATTTAGGCTGTAACACAACAAAATGTGGAAAAAGTCAAGGGGTGTGAATACATTCTGAAGGCACAGTATTTCTTCCCTTACAGGTTATTGGATCCAGGGCCACACCCAGTTGGTCAGAGGTAAGTACAAAATGACAATGGTTATTTTAAATACAAATTACAATAATAAAATATCCTTTAAAAACTTATTGGTGACAGGGGGGCAGTATTGAGTAGCTTGGGATGAATAAGGTGCCCAGAGTAAACTGCCTGCTACTCTGTCCCAGATGCTAATATATGCATATTATTAGTAGTATTTGATAGTAAACACTTTGAAGTTTCTAAAACTGTTTGAATGATGTCTGTGAGTATAACAGACCTCATATGGCAGGCGAAAACCTGAGAAAATCAAACCAGGAAGTGGGAAATCTGAGGTTTGTAGTTTAATTTAATTGATTACCTATCCAATATGCTGTGTCTATGGGGCCAGATTGCACTTCCCAAGGCTTCCAGCAGATGTCAACAGTCTTTAGAAAGTTGTTTGAGGCTTCTATTGTGGAAGGGTGTCGATTAAGAGCTGTTTCAACAAGTGGACTAGGCTGAGGCCAATCAGTTGTTTACTGCTCTGTCACACGGGTGCGCCGTTCCTTCTTTTTCCTCTGTAATGCTATTGTCGGGTTGGAATAATATTGAAGATTTATTATAAAAAAGACCCTAAGGGTTGATTGTAAACATCGTTTGACATGTTTCTACAAACTGTAATGGAACTCTTTTGACTTTTCGTCTGGATTTTGCGCTCACACATTGTGCCTTTGAACAAAACAAACATTTCTTGTGGAAGGAGTCCTAGGAGTGCATTCCGATGAAGATTTATAGGTAAGTGAAGATTTATAATGCTATTTATGGCTTTTGTTGACTCCACAATTTGGCGGGTAACTATATGGCTTGCTTTTATGGCTGAACGCTGTTCTCAGATTATTGAATATTGTGCTTTTGCCGTAAAGCTTTTTTGAAATCTGACACAGCGGTTGCATTAAGAACAAGTTTATCTTTAATTCTTCGTAAAACATGTATCTTTCATCAAAGTTTATGATGAGTATTTATGTTATTTGATGTGGCTCTCTGCAATTTCTCCTGAAGTTTTGGAGGCATTTCTGAACATGGCGCCATTGTAAACTGAGGTTTTTGGAAATAAATATGAACTTGATCGAACAAAACATGCATGTATTGTGTAACATTGAGTCCTGGGAGTGTCATCTGATGAAGATCGTCAAAGGTTAGTGATTCATTTTATCTATATTTCTGCTTTTTGTGACACCTCTCTTTGGTTAGAAAATTGCTGAATGCTTTCTGTGACTAGTTGCTGACCTAACATAATGATATGTTCTGCTTTCGCCGAAAAGCCTTTTTGAAATCAGACTGTATCTTTAAAATGGTGTAAAATACTTGCATGGTTGAGAAATTTTAATTATGAGATTTCTGTTGTTTTGAATTTGGCGCACTGCAATTTCACTGGCTGTTGGCGAGGTGGGACGCTAGCGTCCCGAACGATCCCAGTTAAACCCCCTAGAGTCAATTTGTATTTTTGGTTTTTGTACAGTATGTATTATGGATCCCCATGCCTTGGCAGCAGCTATTCTTCCTGGGGTCCAGCAAAAATGAAGGCAGTAAAATACATTATAATACAAATTTTAAACATTAAAATACATTCTACCACAGATTTCACAAGACATTAAGTGTGTTCCTTCCTGCCACTACAACACAATATCCAGGTGACGTGTGTGTATAGTGTGCATGTTATGTGTGTTTGTATGTGTGTGTCTGTTTGTACCTGTGTGTGTGACTCTTCACAGTCCTCGCTGTTCCATGAGGTGTATTTTTTATCAGTTTAGATCTGATTTTACTGCTTGCTTGAGTTACTTGATGTGGAATAGAGTTCCATGTAGCCATGGCTTTATGTGGTACTGTACACTTACCATAGTCTGTTCTGGACTTGGGGACTGTGAACATACCTCTGGTAGAATGTCTTGGGGGGTATGCATGGGTGTTGTGTGCTAGTAGTTTAAACAGACAGCTCAGTGCATTCAACATGGCAATACTTCTTACAAAAACAAGTAGTGAGGAAGTCAATCTCTCCTCTACTTTGAGCCATGAGAAATTGACATGCATTTGTTTTATGTTAGCGCTACCTGTACATTTAAGATGCAACAGTAGGCTTCCGGGTTGGAGCGAGCGGTCGCATCCGCACTTCGGTCCGCAGGTAGTATAACTTTTCATTACATTTCATTACATTTCATTATAGTACAACGGTTTGATTTGTCTAATCTTAGCAATTTCTTCTTAGCTAGCTACATAGCCGTCATTGTATCAAAGATAATAGCGTAATTATCGTATTTCGTCGTCCTAACGTAGTCTACACTGCTATCTGCCCAGCAGCTAGCTAGCTAGCCAGCTAGCAAACGTCCACCGTCTACCGAATAGCAGCACTGTAGAAACTATTACACTCAACTGAACGACTTGATTAGTGTAGTGTTAGCTAGCTACATAGTTGTCTTTGCTGTCTTCGTATCCAAGATAATTGTGTAGTTTAGAGTGTGTAGTTTTAGAGTGATTATCTTAATTTACCGAGGTTAGCTAGCCAGCCATTTGTCGTCCTTAACGTAGGAGACACTGCTAGCTAGCCAACAGCTAGCCAACGTCTACCGAATAGAACTTCCGCACTCAACAACCCGGTCGCATTCTGCTTCGCTCCACAGGTAGTATCACATTTTCATTTCATTACAGTACAACGGTTTGATTTGTTTGATCGTAGCTAGCTACATAGCTAGCTACATAGCCGTCTTTGTATCAAAGATAATTGTGTAGTCTAGAGCGATTTTCTAGGTTAGCTAGCCAGCTATTGTCGTTCTTTTAACGCAACGTAACGTAATGAACACTGCCAGCTAGCCAGCTAGCCCCCGAATAGCAGCACTGTAGAAACTATTACACTCAACGGAACGACTTGATTAGTGTAGTGTCAACAACGCAGCCACTGCCAGCTAGCCTACAAAGTCAACAACGCAGCCACTGCCAGCTAGCCTACTTCAGCAGTACTGTATCATTTGAATCATTTTAGTCAATAAGATTCTTGCTACGTAAGCTTAACTTTCTGAACATTCGAGACGTGTAGTCCACTTGTCATTCCAATCTCCTTTGCATTAGCGTAGCCTGTCAACTATGTGTCTGTCTATCCCTGTTCTCTCCTCTCTGCACAGACCATACAAACGCTCCACACCGCGTGGCCGCGGCCACCCTAATCTGGTGGTCCCAGCGCGCACGACCCACGTGGAGTTCCAGGTCTCCGGTAGCCTCTGGAACTGCCGATCTGCGGCCAACAAGGCAGAGTTCATCTCAGCCTATGCCTCCCTCCAGTCCCTCGACTTCTTGGCACTGACGGAAACATGGATCACCACAGATAACACTGCTACTCCTACTGCTCTCTCTTCGTCCGCCCACGTGTTCTCGCACACCCCGAGAGCTTCTGGTCAGCGGGGTGGTGGCACCGGGATCCTCATCTCTCCCAAGTGGTCATTCTCTCTTTCTCCCCTTACCCATCTGTCTATCGCCTCCTTTGAATTCCATGCTGTCACAGTTACCAGCCCTTTCAAGCTTAACTAGTTGCTCCTACCCTCTACTTTTTTGAACATTTTGTTAAAAATCGCGCAACATTTCAGCGCCCTGCTACTCATGCCAGGAATATAGTACGTTCATATGGTTAGAATGTGTGTATAGGAAACCCTCGGACGTTTTTAAAACTGGTTAAATCACGACTGTGGCTATTACATAACGTGCGTTACATCGGAAAGCGCAGGAAAACCTGATCACAGAAAATGGAAATAAATATCCTTGCGCCACTTCCAGCAATTGTTAACAGTGAGCCGAATTAGATAAGACCGAGCATTCAACTCCCACAGCATCCCCATGCAGTCGAGTATCTTGTGAATTTAATCCTCTTTGATTCTTGGTTGAACCGAAAGAGGGGCATGACGTACCTCCGGTCTCCGCCCAGATCATTCCGGAAGAGCTCTCTCCTGAAATTTTTTCCAAGACGACAGCTAATGATATGTACATCGCCTACGTTTGATTTTTTATCGCTTATTAACGTTTACTAATACCTAAAGTAGCATTACAAACGTATTTCGAAGTGTTTTGTGAAAGTTTATCGTCTACTTTTTGAATTTTAAAAATGACGTTACGTTGTGAAATCGCTGTTTTTTTCGTTTATCACACAGTCTACATATAACGATATCTTGGCTTTATATGGCCCGATTTAATTGAAATAAAGACCCAATAGTGTTTATGGGACATCTAGGAGTGCCAACAAAGAAGATGGTGAAAGGTAATGACTGTTTTCTATTTTATTGTGCGGTTTGTGTAACGCCGAAATGCTAATTATTTTGTTTACGTCCCCTGCTGTGCTTTTCTGTTGTAGTGTATTGGTGCATGCTATCAGATAATAGCTTCTCATGCTGTCGCCGAAAAGCATTTTAAAAATCTGACTTGTTGCCTGGATTCACAACGAGTGTAGCTTTAATTTGATACCCTGCATGTGTATTTTAATGAACTTTTGAGTTTTAACTAATACTATTAGCATTTAGCGTAGCGCATTTGCATTTCCAGAGCTCTAGTTGGGACGCAAGCGTCCCAGGTAGAGGTAAGAGGTTAACATCCTTATCATTTATCGCCCTCCAGGTTCCCTCGGAGAGTTCATCAATGAGCTTGATGCCTTGATAAGCTCCTTTCCTGAGGACGGCTCACCTCTCACAGTTCTGGGCGACTTTAACCTCCCCACGTCTACCTTTGACTCATTCCTCTCTGCCTCCTTCTTTCCACTCCTCTCCTCTTTTGACCTCACCCTCTCACCTTCCCCCCCTACTCACAAGGCAGGCAATACGCTCGACCTCATCTTTACTAGATGCTGTTCTTCCACTAACCTCATTGCAACTCCCCTCCAAGTCTCCGACCACTACCTTGTATCCTTTTCCCTCTCGCTCTCATCCAACACTTCCCACACTGCCCCTACTCGGATGGTATCGCGCCGTCCCAACCTTCGCTCTCTCTCCCCGCTACTCTCTCCTCTTCCATCCTATCATCTCTTCCCTCTGCTCAAACCTTCTCCAACCTATCTCCTGATTCTGCCTCCTCAACCCTCCTCTCCTCCCTTTCTGCATCCTTTGACTCTCTATGTCCCCTATCCTCCAGGCCGGCTCGGTCCTCCCCTCCCGCTCCGTGGCTCGACGACTCATTGCGAGCTCACAGAACAGGGCTCCGGGCAGCCGAGCGGAAATGGAGGAAAACCCGCCTCCCTGCGGACCTGGCATCCTTTCACTCCCTCCTCTCTACATTTTCCTCTTCTGTCTCTGCTGCTAAAGCCACTTTCTACCACTC